>NC_079534.1:497500-630000 GCF_003711565.1 Takifugu flavidus
GCGCGCTCCAGATGAGACAATTGAAAATGTGGCTGCTTCCGATCGTTCCGCATGGATCCCTCACCTCCTCCATCATCTGATGTGATCTGGTTCCTGACAGGCCCTTTGTGGAAAAGTGGTCACAGCTGAGGTCTGTTTGGAATAATGGGATTTTGGAATATCAGATGTGGGCAAACTCCCACTGTCAGTGCTGATAAAGCCGTGTCCAGTCTTTGGCTTGTAATTAATTTGTTCATATTTGCGCTGGAGGCGTGTGAGCCTCCCGCTGCCAGTGGGGCGAAATAACCATTGAGGCTAATGGTCACATTAAGTCTAGTCATCCGTGTGTTCCGGAGGACTGGGAGCGTCAGTCATCAGTCTTCAGAGAGCGGTCCCTAGGAGGAAGTTGGTATTCTGGCTCTGCTTCCACGATGCTCCATCAGAAACTCCGGCTGAATGCACCAGCAGCATCTGGCTGCACACTTGCTGCATAATTTAGCCGTAGCTTTTGATTTATATATATATTAATGGCAAAAGTGGTACCTGGCCCGCATCTTAACTATGAGATTTTGATTTGGAGCCATTTAGACGAAAATAAGGGTGATTTTGGTCGGCCAGGAGAACAAGAAAGCCGCGTCTGTTTGTTGACTTTAGCCAAGGCAGAATTTGCTGTCTTCCTCCCCCTCCTCTCTTCCCATTCACTCAGAATGAACCACAGTTAATCCTGCCGCCTCCCCCGCGTTGGCGCTCCGTCCCCATCACCCCTCACAGACAATGCTGCTAGAGAGGATGCACGTACGGAGCGGTGATGCTCCCGCTGTTGTTCAGCTTTGCATGATGAACCGATTCTTTTAATGCTCTTAACTTCAAAACAAGGCCTCATCGATTCGGCTCAGAGTCATCACCATCAGCGAGTCATCTGGCTCCAGCTTCAGTCAAAATACAAAATCAATGGCGAGCCTGCCACGGGGGTCTCATCATTATTTAGGCCTCTGCCCAAATAACAAAGAAAAAAAGGTCCTGAATGATCAAGCGGGACCTTTAAACTCCAAACAAACCCTGAAGAATATTCATTTAAATACAATACAGAGGAAAAGTTTTACGCCGGGGTGAGACTTTCAGAACAAAGTTGGCTCCCGGTCGGTAATTGGGTCAAAACCAAGTGAAGCGTATCAATGAGGCGTCGTTATTATTCACGGCCATATTGGAGAGCTGCTTGTTTGTATTTAAAACAGAACATCAGATGGATCAGATGTGGGACGCTGATGCTGGAGAAGCCGACAACCTTCTTCTCTGACTTCATCAATAATTCCTCCTCCCCCTCCTCCCCCTCCTCCCCCTCCTCCTCCTCCTCTTCCTCCCCCTCTCTCCTCTTCTACAGGATGTCTGCGTGTAGCGCCAACAACCTTGAACTGCAGAGGAAGATCCAGCGGTTGGAGGAGACCAACAAGTGAGTCCCGGAAGGAGCCAACCTTGATCACATGATTGACTTGAATCACGTCTCTCGGTAGCTTGCTTTGCCAAGGAGACGCATGTTTAATTGACTGCTGTCGCATCAAATGATGGATTGATTTAGCAGCTGACCATTTTCCGAGGTAATTCCAGTCTGTTGTTGAAGAGCATCCCTGCAGCTCAGCTTTAAGGTGCTTTCACAGCAGAGGCAGGACCCCCCCCCCCCACACACACACACAGTCATGGTCAGAGGCAGTGTGGATGAAACAAAAAGAAAAAAATCCACTCTTTAAATGAGGCGTCATCCATTTTCGACATCTCCAGCTGGATTTGTGACTCCTTTTTTTTCCTTTTGCATTTATCTGATTCAAAATCTGCAGCATCGTTGAAGCTCTGTAATTAAACTTTCAAAGCAGTTTATTTCTTTTTTTCTTTCTTTTTTCCCCTCGAAAAATGATTTCACTGATATCTTTTGTGATTAATGGAGTCTCAGCCTGAGGTTCAACCCAAGCGGTTATGATGCTGGCCAGTTTTAAAGCTACAAACTAGCCTTTTAAACCCGGGTCTCCCATTATGGCATAAATAAAAGTCATAGTGGTGGAGGTGGTGGTGTTGTGTGCGTGTGTGCGTGTGTGTGTGTGGGGTGGGGGGGTCATGCCTTCCTCTCTGAAAGTGCTGCTTACCCTCAGCCATCATCTTCTCGGCCATTATGTTGCAGTGCTCTGCTGGAGCAGCTGAGCCGGCTACAGGCGCTTCTCCCAAACAGCCCCAGCACATCAACACACAAAGGGACCTGCATCCTGGTGAGGCAACGCATTACAATAATGTTCACCGCTGAGCCTGGCTCATAATCTGCAACATTTAAATGATAGATGTAGGTCAGCGCCTGAACACATCAATAATTTCATTTAGGACACCCCCCCCCCCACCACCACCACCATCCCCCGCTTTGCACAAACTGTAATTGCTGGAAATCCTATTTTTATTTTTTGTTGTTGTGCATTTGTGTCCAGGTTTTGCTTCTTTCATTTTCCCTGCTCATTTCCTCAAGTCTCCAGCCAGAACCCTACAGCCAGCTGGGTCGTTCAGAACACACCCAGACCAAAGGTGAGCGCACACAGAAACACAGACACACACAGAAAAACACACAATCTGACATCCCTCCCCCGTTGCTCTCACCCCACAGTGGTTTCCCGCTCCCTGCCGTCTCTGGAGGAGATGCGAGGTTCCTCCCCGCTTCCTCCCGTCTCCATCTCAAGAGGATTTGAGGACAGCTCAAGCTGACAGATCTCGCCAAAGTGGACTTCTCATCCTCTCACACACATGCAGGACGAGCTTCCAAATGAGCAATTTGATTGTCAGAGACAGTGAGACGGTCCCATCTTGGCAAATCTGCTCATCTAGATGCAAAGACCTGAAGATATTTGCCAGAAGTACCACTAAAATGTGTAAACACAAACAATCCGCCGATGGAAATCATGTTCTTATCCTCTTTTTTGTACGATCACACACTTCATAGCTAAAATAAACTGTCGATTGGGTTCAGGATTACAATCCTCTTTTTCTTTTTTTGCAAAAAAGTCAAATAAACAACTGATACTAAGAAGATAAAAGTGGAGGTTAAAACATTTGTGATGCATCATCTCCCTGATGAATTAGCCAGAACTCACATAGGTTGGTAAGGTCCAGCTGCAGGGGAGGGGCAGAGGTAAATATGAGCCGAATAAAGTGTAGTGTATCCATTAAAATACATCCAATTTACAAGTGTGGAGAAATAAATTAAGAATTTAGCATAATTTTTTTCAAAGATTGTCAATTTAAAGGAAAATGTGTTTATATCTATTGGCATTTTTAGGAGCGGAAGTTAATATTTCAGGCTTTCATCAATGGTTAGAGGGGAGATTCAATTTGAATCTGCATTCCGAAGACGTGTATAAAAGAAATTCAAGCTCAACTTTGTGGAAGCCATTATTCTACTGACAAATGGGTAGAACAAGAGAAGCTTTCTCCACATCGTTAATGTAGGATTTGCATAATAAAAGCGTCACATTTGTGTTGAGTTTACATTCAAATTTAAAAGCAGTTGATACAGAAAATGTCATAGAATGCTGCTTTTCTGCATGTGCGGCTTTGAGAGCTGAGATTAATACACAGATACAGATGGTCCATCCACAACTGTGGTTTTTCCTTTCAGAGCAACTACAAGGACAAGGGCCCACTTTCGAAACAGTTACAGGGAGGACTGAGGTCAACCAGGCAAATCTGAATGGAGGGACAAAAGAGGCTCGCCTCTGAGTGGTTGAGAAGTTAGAATTTTTTCTTTTTGTATCGAAAGGATTACCAACGTGGGAGAAAGAAATTGAAGATTGAAAAATGCTGTTATAGAGTCCAGCAATTCACTGAAATGTTGAGTTTCAGGGGTTTGGACGTGTATGTCCAGGATTGCGGTTACAGTTGACGTAGCTGCATATGAGCATCATTTCAGCCATTTATGTTTACGAGAAGATTTCATCCATCTTCAGCCGAAACATCAGGGCTGTTGATGGATCTCTGAAGCACTCTGATGGGCTTCTGTGGGAAAGTCACAGAGGTGAAAAAGGGAATTTGAAAATAACCTGAGCAGAATCATTTGAATTCCTTTGGGAAGAGGTTAATTTCACACATCAGGCGTAGCCTATTAGTGATGTTCGTCTAGGTAAACACGGAGTCAGCATCTTCTGTTTTTAAAAGCTTTATTTTGCTGCTGAATGCAGAAAAACAACCGTGAATGCAAATAACTTTGCTGTTAAGGCGGGTGAGCAGAATCACAAGCAGCTCCCAGGGTCACGCACCGTACATGCCTGCGCTTATTTCCATGAAAAACAAACCCAAATGAAATTTACCAAGCGGCCCCCTGCAGAGCAGCTTGTGGAGGGGTTAACAGTGTAACGAGTCCTCCATTTAAAGGAAACGTGTAAATGCAGAGGCGCAACTGACCAATTCTAGCCCAGATTGTAATTACTCGCCATTTCTCTCTTCACACGCACATTCGGCGGGTGCTTGTGCGCTTTGCAAACATCAAAAGTGGCATAAGATATTAAAAGAAGAATCGCGTTCTCCCTGGGACTCTACCATCATGGAGGAGCTGCCTGGAGGCTAATTTTCCATTCCTCTGATGTGCATCAGCCCTGATAGCAAAGCTGTGCGCGATAAGGAAACCTTTCTGAAAATACCATCATGCATGATTGCCACTGACGTCACTGGCAGGAATGGTAAAGGTGGTATTTGAAAACAAAACATCAAAGGGCTGGAATTTACTGAGTCTGATGAAAGGAAAGAATAATAATGATGTTTTTGGTGCAAAGGAAAAGTGGAGAGATTCTGGCATTGGTCGGAGACCAACAAATATAAAAAAAAGTCGATGGAATTGATTGATACTCATCCGTTACACCACCACCGTTTCCCGCATTATCAGTCACGATTAGTTTTTATAGATTTCCGTCGCACTGAGTCCTGCCGCTAACTGCAGCCATTCTGTGCGCGTTCAGGTCGTGCGCCATTGGAAGCGTCGGCTAGTATAAATGCGCGCACTTTGCTGCTGCTGTCAGCGTCCTTGCAAAGAGGAGGCTGCATCAGCGCGCACCTCCAACCTTCCGACCATCCTGGCGACACTTTATCACCTTTTGTTCTTTTTTCTATGATTTTTTTGTTTTCTCATCACCAAAAATGAAGCTTAACGCGACAGCGGCGCGTTTCCGCGCGTAATTGTTTCGCTAGATTTATACGTTGTGCGACTGAGAAGATGTGGATTTGCGTGTGCAGACGGTCTGGAAGTTAGAAAGAAGCGCAACTCTTTCTCAAACAATTCCTATTTTTTAAAGTCTCCTCAAAACCATGGAGAACAGTAGCAGCAGCAGCGTCTCCGGATCGCTGAGCGCGCCGAGCGTGTGTGAGGAGGACGAAGGGGTAATGTTCAGACTTAACAGCTCCGCGGACTCATCGTCAAACTTGGCTGCTTTTAACCTTTCACTGAACTGCTGGCTTCACATCCTCTCCAGGGAGTCTTCGCTGGACCTGCACGGAGACTCCTCCAACCTGCCAGTAGGTCTATTTAAGGATTCAGTGACCAAATTTCCCCGAATCATGTTGTTTAAGTCATCTCGGTGTGCGCTGAAAGCAAATGTATTTAACTTTAAATGTCCGTGGATGCACTTTTCCACTGCTGCGTGTGTTTTCCACAGCTGCGCGTCCTCATTGCGCTGGTGTACCTGGTGGTGTGTGTGCTGGGGCTTGTGGGTAACCTCCTGGCGCTCCTTCTGCTCCACTCCCGCCACCGTGGCCACCACTCTTCTATTGACTGCTTTGTGATGAGCCTGGCGCTGACGGACCTCCAGTTCGTCCTCACTCTGCCCTTCTGGGCCGTGGACACGGTGATGGACTTCCGCTGGCCGTTTGGCCGAGTCATGTGCAAGATCGTGAGCTCGGTCACCACCCTGAACATGTACGCCAGCGTGTTCTTCCTCACCGCCATGAGCGTGACCCGCTATCACACGCTGGTGACGTCTCTGAGGATGGAGAGCCCCAGGGTGGCCACCGCGCGTGCCAAATGGGCCAGTTTAGCCATTTGGATGGTGTCACTGGTGGCTACTCTGCCTCACATGATCTACTCCACCACCGTCCAGGTTTGAGGCTCCATCGCCAGCGTTTATATTTGTACATATCGTAACCTCTCACGTTAACACAGTTGTTGGGTTCCAGGTGTCGGCGGACGACGAGCTGTGCCTGGTGCGCTTTTCCGAATCGGATTCAGACCAGTGGGACCCTCAAGTGCTGCTGGGACTTTACCAGATGCAGAAAGTCCTGCTGGGATTTTTAGTCCCGCTGATTGTCATTTCCGTGTGCTACCTCCTCCTGCTGAGGTTCATCCTGAGCAAGCGCGTCGTGGGCAGCACGCCCAGCAACGCCGCCGACACTTCGGAGTACGAGAGAGGGCGCCTGCGCCGCCGCTCCAAAGTCACTCGCTCCGTCACCATCGTCGTGCTGTCCTTCTTCGTCTGCTGGCTGCCTAACCAGGCTCTCACCCTGTGGGGGGTGCTGATCAAGTTTGACCTGGTGCCCTTCAGCAAGGCCTTCTACAACGCCCAGGCCTATGCTTTCCCCCTGACTGTGTGTCTCGCTCACGCCAACAGCTGCCTCAACCCGGTGCTCTACTGTCTGATCCGCAAAGAGTACCGAGCCGGCCTGAAGGCGCTGGTGCTCAGAGTCTCGCAGTCTCTCCAAAATGTCCTGAGTCTGTCTCTGAGGGGGAGGAAAGTGGAGGAGGCTCCCCCCTGTGTGGTCATGATACACAAAGACATGGACATGTGATATAGGAGCTGTTATGTTGCTGACCCATCTCCATCTTTAAAGAGGATGACTTAAATGACTAAAACCATGCTAAAAACGCAATGGTCGTCCCGAAGAAGCATGTGCCTTATCTGCTTAATCCATACAAAAACAATGTGTCGTGATAATTCGATCAAACTACTATAAAGTAGATCCGGAGCCTCAAAAGTGCAGTTTTTGATCATTATATTGTTTAAACCACTGAACAGGAGCTTGAGGGCTGTCAGTCATCTCGGTAAGTAGGAGAAAGTCACACATTTATTATTCTGCTGCCTTGTTTGTTGCATTACTTTGCAATGCTGGGCTCTATCTCAGCCTGCATTTTGGAGCCGCTGTCAAATATTAAAGTATGGGATTAAGGGATTAGGAATCATGGCATTCCTTTGTGGAGTTTGCTCGCTCTCCAGAGACATCCGTATTCGGCTGTCTGGTGATCTGTGTGTTCCTGCTCTCTCCCATTGATGAGTCAGTGCTCACATACACACCACTCTTAATTTAAATGTTTCATTTGAGCCTTCCAGGCTAATACGTGGAACACCTGTAAGGATGGTGCTCTGAGCGCGTTTAATATCCTAAATCTTTATAATCCCTCCTGCCACCGGCTAGAAGTCAAGACTTCCACAAGCTGGGTCAAATATCTTCAAGGTCTGAGAGCAACTGCCCTGATTTACAAGCACTAATGCAGCTGAAGAAAAATTAAATGTCAGTTGGGTATTACCGTAATCAACTGCTGCACCTTTTTCGTACATCAGAGAAATGAAAGGAAAATGGAAAGAGATGGAAGAATCTGTGCCCACCCAGAGAACAACAGGGCTTGTTGGGAAAAAAAACTGCAAGACGGACTCAAACATCTCCTGTGAGCTGTTGAGAAAAAACTGTTTTCAGAGGTCAGTTAAATGTCAGGTGAGTCAGCCTTCATCATGCTGACTACAGCGACGGGATCCAGGGCACGTGCTGCTTTTGTGATTGAAAATCGATTCAGGCAGGTCGGCGGCGAAGCTCCTGCCGCCCCAATCGGAGCAGAGATCAAGAGAGGTGACCGATGATGAAAATTATGCAAATCCCACACGTTTGCAGTCAGAAAACCTACAAAAGTTGGACCAGCTTGCTAAAAAGGAGGGGGTTTATAACTGTGGACATACCTGTGTCGCTCCAGTGACTCCGAGCCTCAACTGGGTCAGCTCTACACTCCGCAGCGGGGGCCACGGCCCCCATGCAGCCTGATCTGAATATTCCCACCAGTGGACGCGGTTTTTTTCGTCCTCTGCACATCACGTATAAAGAGATGCACTCACCATCTTTGCTGTTACTCTGCAGGAGAGGGAAAAGCTCCCATCCTGTGTCATTGGCGTGAAACTGTGTGTCCTGTCCTGCTGTTCATATGTGGACTGTTCTGTGATTACATGTATGTAACATGACATTGAATAAACAAAGGAAGACAAAAGCGACGCGTCCCGAAATTGATTCCGGCCCAGACAAGGGGACGGGGACGGGGACGGGGGGGGGGAATGGGCCTGGCAGACAATAGCTGACTCACGTTTTTACCCTTTTGCAACCTTTAAAGACTGAAGGATAACGGTCGTCGGAGGGGCCAGTGTGCATAAACCACACGGACCAGTCAAAGATGTCTTGATTTGCGAGAGGATTCTGCATTTTCTTCCCATTTCTTTATTAAATCTACCATCGTAGTTGCAGCATTTCTTACCAAACTCCGAAAGTGTTCCGACAGAGCAGCCACGGTTCATCCGCTTACCCGGAAAACTTGTTTTTCTGGTCTGTAGCTTTTCCCAGAAAAACACCTCTCGTCAGCTGCAAGCGAGGATTTTTGGGGGCAATTTTCTGGGTTGGAAATCCATTCCTGCAGTTTCAATCAGACGCTGGAAAAAACTGCACGCTGCCCAATCAGGATCATAATTACAGGAACAGCAGACCTTTTTTTTTTATATACGTGCTATCATCTAGCCTTAGAATAGAAGTCGTGGGCAAAGACCAAACAAGAAAAAGGAGACGATGAAATTAGCTCCACTTTCTGTAGTGTTTGTTGTGGAGCCGTCACTGTTGAAGGAGTAATTTAATATCTTGACCAGGTTGTTTGGGCTGGTTCCAGACAGGACAGCAGCATTACAGCAGTTTGAGAACTCCTCTGACATCTAACCTAAACCATATTATTTTAAAAACCCCAAACACAGAGCTCTGGCTATTATATGGGGCTTTATTAATAAATGACGAGATCCTGTGTAATCTAAGAGGAAATGGCCACAATAGTTCAACATTTCCTTAAAAATATCACGAGAAGCTACCAGATAAAAAGTCTCTCCTTTGCAGCTGAAGCGAACTACACAGCACATCTGCCAGGATCGTTAGTAAAACTAGTGTTGGGTAGGGGCGACGTACCGCGTGCTCCCATCCCATTGACCTTGCTTTGATCCAGGAAAAAAAAACCTCAAAGATCCTTTCTTTCCTCTCCAACAGCAGTCGCGATAAAGCTGCAAATTGGTATGCGAAGGAGCAGTAATGAGGGCAGCGTAATGATGTGTTTAGAGTGAATACCGCTCTTTAAATCGGTGATGAGTCAGGGTCGCTGCCTGTTCACTGTGTTGCCCACTCATCTGGAGGGATAAGACTTACTAATGGACTGAAGCACATTCAATGTAAGATACCCGGCATCGTGTCCCCTGAAACAATCATCTACGAACACCTGGGACTCACCGTCTCGCAACAACTGATAATAATAACAATAATA
Source organism: Takifugu flavidus (assembly GCF_003711565.1). Lineage (NCBI taxonomy): Eukaryota > Metazoa > Chordata > Actinopteri > Tetraodontiformes > Tetraodontidae > Takifugu > Takifugu flavidus. The sequence goes on from NC_079534.1 coordinate 507,039, forward strand.
GACTGCTCATTTTCTTTGGACATAACTGATTGTTACAGAAACTCACATTTATAGCGAGATAACTGGAGCGGAAACATCCTGACCACATGCGGCATCAAACAATAACGTGTCATTTCCTGTTGGAGAGAAAAGTGTTTGTCCTGAGTTCAACTGTTTGTAGAAAAATAAAAAAGGCTGATCGGTTTGGAGAAACTTTTACAATAATTGGAGGTAAAAGATGAGTGTTTGAGGGCAGAGGGTATGAAGCAGTTTGCAGTTTATAAAGACTTGTTTTCTTCATCTGCCTCAGGAGACTCTGCTTTCTCCTTCTTCAACAAAACCTCGTCCTTAATGTCCCCAGTGTCCATTAACGCCTCTGCTTCTCGTTTCCTCACCTCCTTTTTCACCTTCACGCCAACAGTAACTGACTGATGTGGTTTGACATCAGCTTTGCACTCCGACGTTCTTGTGGAACTCTGGCAGATGGTTGGCCCCTCCCACTTTGGAATGTCCAATCCCAGCAGCTCCATCAGATGTTTCATTATATCATCTACATAACCATGGATACGCAGGTATGAATGCTTGTCCTGGGGGGGGAGAGTGGACCACATGAGCTGCTCATTAATACGTTTAGGTCAAGTGCTGAAGCGTGGCTCGGAGCTCGTGCCAGATGACGTGGACGAGACTTACGTGCTTTGTGGGCTGTAGGTTGACAATGGCCAGCTTTCCTCCCTTGCGCTTCGTGATGAGGGGCAGGTCTCCGCTGGGTTTGATCTGCATGGATGTGCCCAGCGTCAGAGCCAGATCTGCTTGTCTGTGAAGGCAAAATTGAGTCACAGCATGTAAAAACTCTTAAAGCTGTGTCCTGCGTCCTGGCGCCAGCTGAGACACATGACTGGGGACAAAGGCTGAATCCCAAGTCTCCTTTTCACCTTTTCAAAAACACTGACAAGCAGCTGCTACTTCGACAGAAGTGATGAGTCCCAAAGAGTCAACATGCTGTTGTCAATAGCAATAGTCGCCATGGTTCTAGTATTATCTGCTATTATTACCTGCAGCTGCATTGGCTTTTATGACGAACAATTTTAAAATATGATTCATGACTAAATATTTACGTGTAGTAGCTCACAATTTAATATGTGATAAACAAATAAGAGTGTTACTGTAAAGACCAATAATTGCGCTTAATTACACTGAAGTACTTCTTTTTTCTGTTTATGCTCCTCCATCAGATCAGTGGACACAGTATATCAGGGAAAAGTTCATTTGGTTTCACTGAAGGTCTTGGCTTGCCTTTATTCCAAGGGTTGTGTTGCTCAGCCCCTTAACCTTACGCAGAATTGGGCCACCCCTTCGCTCGCCATGAACACGCAGCACCAAGGGATAACCAGTAGAGTCATGATTCAAACTAAATAATAATATTGTTTTCCTCTTTTACAGTAAGACTTAATACTCTTGTGAGTACGTGCAGTGTAGTGCTCTCAGAGGACCCAGGAACTTCCACAGTGGAGCGCCTAACCTGTCATGTTTTAAGCAGGAGCTACAAGGTTTATTAAAAACAAGCCCAGTTCCATTAGTGTTCTTGCAACTTGTCACCATTGGCTTTGCAGCAATACCAGAACCACACTCTTGAAGACTTTAATCGTCCCTCTACAGTGGATCAACACAAGCTAACGGGAGCTTGAACACCCCGTATGTTTATGACAAAACCTCACATGCATGCGTAAACCTTTCCACCTCTCGCCTATTGAAATTGTAAACAGGAATATTAGAGGTTGCAGGAATGTTTTCGGACAACAGAAAACAGGTAGGGGGGGATCGACAGATGAGTGTGCACTCTGTTCTGCTTGGTGGACAACCCATATGTGTCCAGCATAAAAATCAATACAGTAATAGGAAAAAAAGCAAGTTCAAACTGCTGTCCTCTCACCTACTGGCTTCTTCTGCCTTGTTCAGGTCTCTATCGGGCAAAGCATCCTCCCAGTCCAGTATAGTGCTTATCAGCTTTCCCCTGTTTGAGTAAAGCACATCAGCCTTGTCTATTAATTCATGCTGGCACGTCACATCAGTGAAGTGAAAGCCTGCGGTTTACCTGCAGGCTCTTAGGCCCCTGGATCGCACCACATCGCAGAGCCGCCCCGTTGGTTTCAGGCCCATGACACCAATCACTTTATCTCTCACGTACTGCCTAGAAAACCCGAGACTCCTGTCAAACCTCATTGGCTTTTTGTCATTGAACTCATCAAAAATACCGCATAAATATCTTTCCAGAGCTACAGGCCCTGCTTGAGCAGCGATGGAAGAAAAATGATAAAACCTGACACGCAGATACGTTAACATGATCCTAACAGACAGTTGATTACGAAGAACCGTGAGCTTAAAAGCAAAAAAGGGAGCACAGGCTTCTGTTCCAGTTTTCTGGTTACGAGTGATGGCAGATGGGCTCCTCTGCATTACATGTAAAATTAATTGCCTGATAAAACGTGACGGTGACTTGCTTTTTATGAACATGATGTATTTTCATGTGCTCATCCACAACAATTAGAAGTGCACTTATGAAAAGAGGATTGCAGCACTTTTTTTATACTTTGTGCTTCCTGTCCAAGTCTAAAAAGGCTAAAAACATACTCAAACTACTATAAAATAATTATTCCGCTACTTTTCTGCTGCTGCAGAGTAACAGAGAGGCTGTTGTTGTTGGACTTTTGCCTTGACCTACTTCTTGGTGAAATGTTTTTCCATCAGAAAACATAAAAACTAATATTGCATTATTACTTTTTGGAACTGTCGTTGGAACATCCATTAATGTTTAGGGTGTTTTCAGTCCTCACAATGCTTATTTTCCTTTGTTGTCTATCAGTCTATCGATCAGCAAGATGCTGATTCTATCCACATAGAGTTGTACATACCTGCCACACTTCTCACACTCCTCCACGAACATGTTTCCATGAAGCTCTGACAGCATGTCTCTAAAGCCATAAAGACAACATAATTCATTTCGTTTGTCATCTCCAAAGTTAACACCTGGACTTTTCCAGGCTCTGCTCAATATTCTGAGGCCATCTTCACAGAGCGGCTCCACCTGGCAGACTTCTGCAGATTAGTGTCAAACCTTGTCTCCGCCAGTTTTCTGCAGCCACAAAGATTTCCTCAGAGGACTGAGGTACCGTAAAAAATGCTGACTGATGGAGGGCCAGTGGGGGGGTGGGGGGGTGGAAGGGCTACAAAATGACTAAAGGTAAAGTGAGGCAAAGTAAGTTTCAATATTCGCAAAGGCAGGGTATATGTGATGAATGAGAAATTGGATTTGTGGCCTTTGGCCGTGGGTTAGTCCAACATGATTAAATAGTCCAGACCAAACATTGCACACAGTGGTTCCTGAGATTCATTCACATGGAGACTTTCTGGGATGTAACAGCAGAGAGCTTTGTAGCTTGAATGAAAACTTTTGCTTAAAAGTATTAAAAAAGGCCTTATTTATTAGACTTGATATTGTATATGTATTAAATCTGCTGGCAAAAAAGGTCCTGAGATTTCACTTTTTTCCATCTTCCTCTCATAATAATAATCTTGTTATACTAACTTAATATGTTGACCAGTGGTTAGTGAGCATTGACATTAGAGGTTAAACTGTGATGATTTAATTAAATGGCCCAATCTTAATAGGATTTATGAGGGCTGGGTGTCATATTGCAGTACAGGGCGAGTTACCGGGGAAATCCTGACCGGACATGCAGGCCGTCCACGTTCTGGCTGATGAGGTACTTGAGATAGCCGGCCCTCTGCAGTCCCAGGAGAGCCATGTGAGTTAAGCTGGGTCGGGCAGCCTCAAACGTCGTTTCAAACTGAGGCGATTCACCCTTCTCCTCCAACGTCCATACACCCTTTGGCCCTCTGAATTGTGAATAAAACAGAATCAATTCTAATGGAAGCCAATTCAGTAATTGGTACAAAAATATACAAATCATTATGCTGCCATTTACATATGTCGTGATGGTAATGAACACCAGGCAGCAGATGGGTTCTGATAAACAGGGATTTTTATTTTTTAAATCAATGTTTACCAATTGAGATGCGGAAAAATCTGTTCTCCCATACAATATATTTGTAAATCTCAGCTTTTTGTCATACACAGAAAAACAACCTATCATTTCTGTACATTCATCTTGCAGAACATGGAGCTTAGAGCATGATAGAAGAGTCTGTAGTTTGCTGCATCGCTACATGAATTCAAATAAATAATAACTCATTGTGGACCTACAGCAATAAATTTTAAATAGACCTGTGGTAAAGACCAAGGTTTCAATAGCTGCTGTGTGTGCAGAAGCTTTGGGTATTTCGCAGGTCTTTAGAGAAGCAGTGGATTGATAATGCTGTCCAAGATCAATTCACTGACAGCCTGACCGATGAAATAGTAGCATGTTTCAGAGGCTCAAGTCTCCTGATAGGTAAACATGAATGCACCACAACAAAAACATGTCAATCAAACATACACAAGCAAGGTATAAACTCAACGAGGATTTATTTAGTGTGTTTTTTGCCAGGAAGTCAGGATTTAAGTGCAGTCACACTGCAGCGGCTTAGGTTACACAGCAGCTCTCAAGGCCTGTCTGACGTCTTCATGTTTTTTCTGTGTTGCCTTTGATTTCAGACTACATGAGAAGGATTTGGCAGATAAAAAAACAGCACCATCGTCTGTTCAAACACCAGTACAACAAGAGAGCAGAGGGACAATTCTCAGTTACAGTCACTTGTGCCTCACCTGAAGTCTGGGATTCCCGATGAGGTGCTTATTCCTGCTCCAGAGTGGACAACCAAGTGCCGAGAATCTTTTATTAGCTGGGCAAGGATCTCCACCTTTGCCTTAACTTCCTCAGGACTATCAAACTCCTGTCAGACAGATTTGACACAGATACACTTGCAGTGGGACCCACTAACAGACAGTACATCACCTTATTTTTAGAAGACAAGAGTATTTGAAAAGTTCGAAAAGGGGGTCTTTCAAGAGTTTCACCAAAATATAAGATTCAATAGTAGTAAATGCAGCTATTTTATTCTGGGTGCTTCCATTTGAGGGTTTAAAAAGTTTTGGCTGGTCTTTTACTAAAGGAAGCCATGGAGACAAAAAGGAGAGGATGAAAAATAATTTCGTTTCGTGAAAACGTAAGATAGCATAAAAATTCACATCCGGATCTTTTGAACACTGTTAATTTGTTTTAAATTAAGAGAAAGCATAAAGCGTTCCTTTAACAATCGAGTAATTTACATCATCGTTTATAAGACGCAAATGTGTCACAATGCAATATTATACTGTCCATTCTTGCAAGTGATCCCTTCTTTTAATCAAACAGTTGCTTTTTGTAATTTAAAAAAAATCCTGCACTCCATATTTCCCTCTGCTTAGAATACAGCTAATGATAAACTCTTACGTCATTAGTGGTAGTAGGCAAACGTTTTTGCACTCACTTGTACATATCATATACATATGTTTTAAATCGCAAATGTTTTACGCGTTTAGAAATTATTCTAATATGAACTGCTTGTTTGCCCGAACGTAAAGGATCATCATTTAGCTAGCCTGCTAGCAGATTTCTACCGAGAAAGCAGCTACAGGAACTATTCATTTTTTACCTCGGGAAGACCACAGACACCTTTATCTGCGTACGGCGAAAGCCCGGCTGCATAATTCACAGACATGTCTGTTGGCTGTACCCTCCTCTTGTTGTTAAAGTTTAAGAAAATGGCTCATAAATTCTAAAAGTGCCAGGTTACCGGGGCGAGTTTTTGTTATTTGTGATACGTCATCTCTGAGCGACGCGCTGTGGAGCAAAATGTCGTACGATATAACTCTTAACAGTATTAACATTCTTTAAATACGACTCATAAAGATATACGACTCATTAAGATACAAAGACAAAATTTATACGTATTATCTGATATATCGTTGATTGAAAGTGTGCTGTAATTTTTAAAACTGTTGAGCGAAATATTCCCATTGGCTGGGAAGGCTGTGAAGCGTAGTTTTGAGATATTTGAGATACGGTATATACATTCATTTGCAAACTGTACAGTAAACAAATACGCCAAATTTATGTTTGTGTAAATGACGAAACTAAGGATATCAGCACATATTTTCCCTGGTAAATTTTTATTTCATATTTTAAATAATGGGAACTGAAAAAAGAAAAAAATAATAATAAGAGGGTGGGTAAATACAATACCACAATCATCCATACAGCTACATGTGCAGTCATGGCTCCCATGGTTAAAGCTGCAAACCAATTTTGAAGACCATCTAAAGAGGAGAATAACTGCATGTTATTTATTATGTATTTCATTGTCCTGAGAAATTCACTATGAAGTGCCAATTTAAGTAAAGGAACAATCAATATTGCTGATGCAAAAATATAGAGGACACTCATGCATTCGGAAAAATTACATCATAACTTGCCCCACCATAACGAAAAATAAAAACCAAAATAACACAGTGGCCTTATACACGTCACCTGATGGGCTAAAACACTATCCTTACTGATATAGAAACAAGACATTTTGTCAAACATGTGTCATATCAAATCTTTTTACCAGTCAAATTCAAATAATCTCATCACACCACTCGTCCTCAGGCAAACACTGCAGGCATCATAACTCAAGAAATAAACTAAAACGACAAGGATCACATAGAAGCAAACCAAGACGAGAACACAACAAACAGCCATATAAGGGTCTGCACTTTCTACATATTTTAAAGTCTTTGGCCCCATCAGGCTGCTGAGAAAACAAACCTGAGGAGAGATTTTAAAACCATCGGCTGTAATGGAAAACTGGGAAAACACAAAGAGCTCATTTACAAATGTTTCAAGAGCAAGTAACGGGTGAGGAGTTAAACCAAACAGTTACAACATGCCAATTGACTTTTGATAGTTACCAGTGGTTTAAAGATAATCAAACGTCTCAAAATTTGGGAGTACAGTCACTTTTCTTTTAATTAGTTCTGCCCCATCCACATATTTTCTTCTGTAGAAATTAAATCATACACAAATCTTAACACCAGAATTACTTCAAATAAGATAATCCCCACACAGAAAAGGACAGAGAAAAACATCCAACGGTACAAGAAGAAACACAGCAAAAAGTTCATGTTCCCAAAAAAAATAAAATGTTCCTGAAGATCCAACCTGCTGGCTCAGTGTTGCCAGTGTGTTTTCCAGAGAAAAAGTTCACTGGGATCTCCATCAGCACGTCTTTGTAATCAGAGAGCTGATAACGGATCATAATGTAGGTAAACAGTCCACTAGTAAGAAAAGACAATTAGCTTCTACTGATGTTCTGGCATGCACAAGATCTTTGAAGACATTGTCCCGGGACATCCCCATCCTTTCTGTAGTGGTACTTACCGCACCCCTCAGAAAAACATCTAATTCAGTATTTGCAGGAGACTCTTTGACACTAACTAGTGGGCTAAATTTTTCAGTCATATGTCCGTCACTGGGAGCAAAAACCCCGTTACAATTAGTGAAATACACATATGCATGAAAGACACTGAGAAGAGTGTGGAAGCGTTTGCACCAGTGCAAATGTTGCTATAGTTAACGGCGGGATAACATCATTAACACCGGGGTACTGAACCACTCATTATAATTAGGTAATTTTTAAGTCATTCTTTCAAATTAAGGTTTAGGGTGATGAAAAATAACAGCTGAAGATGAAAAGTAAGAGTGAATTTTGTGCTGGTGCAAATCTCAAAAGGTCTGACCTTCCCACAGCGGTGCATTGATTTTTACCTCCAGAAAAGATTTCCGAGGCTCAGAAAAACTCGGTATCTAAGAGAATCTCTAGCAACCCAGAGAAAGCGAAACGGGGCCGCTTGTGTCGGACAGGTTGGGGATACTGTCAGAAAGCACGTCACGACTCCTCGTTGCCGGAGTCATCCTCATCATAGCAGCAGTCGCTGTCCCCATCCTCCACGTCGTCGTCGTCGTAGTAGTCATAGAAGACATCGGAGCCTTCGTCGGGGGCAGGGACAGGTGTGCGAACGCAGTATTCAGCTAGCGTTGTGGGGACCTTCACGCCGTCGCGTTCAGCTTCTGCTTTGGTGGCCAAAACCTGTTTCCTGAGACAGTTAAAAAAAAATATAATGAGTTAAAACCAAAATGTGTCAAACAGGTCAATATTTTTGTGGTGGTTGATCTTCACCTGATAATCTCTACATATTCACGGTCCTTGCCCTTGCTGTCTCTCCACTTGCGGTACATGACAGAGGCGTCCACGTTGGCAGGAGAAAAGGTGTTGGGCTCATTGAGCAGTGAAATTACACTCAGCAAAATGGTCCTGGACAGCAGAAACAACTAATAAACCTTCTGTTGCCCTGGTGTTAATTACAGATACTCAGACTTGTAGCTCAGGGCTATAGCCATCGATTTATCATCAAATTACTCGCAAATGTTGCGGCCAATTTAGGGAACTGTGGAACTACAGAAGAAAATGGAACCAAACTGGAGAAAACAGAACTTGTGATGTAAATGTCTTATCTTGATGAAGTGTTACGATCTCATAGTTCCCAGTTCAAGCCCTGATGCGGACAAAATGTGGAAGGTGTTCTGGTAGTAGAGGAAGGTGCTAGAACACTTTCAGAGCACTGCCGAGGTACCCTTGTGCAAGGTACTGAACCCACAAATGCTCACATAGGGCCCTGGGATGAACCGGCGACCCATCCAGGGGTGGACCCAGAGTTCAAACCACAACAACAGACAACCAGCAGAATGGTGCATCCTAGCCTTTGGCTTTATGTTTTGTAAATTAGTATTGTCTCTCAGATGTGTATGGTTTGGAACAGGCTTGTCTGGCTTACAGGACACTATTAATTAACATTTCAGAGCTAATGCAATGAATGTATCTTCATATTTTATTAATAAAATTATTATTGTCGTAAAAAAGATGTGAAGTATGTGCTTACCGGACATTCTGGGTGGGGTTCCACCTCTCTGAAGGCAGCTCTCCACTTTGTGGGTCATCCACTGGAGGGTGCAGTATAGAAATGCACACGTCTCCATTCTGGAAACAAACAAGAGGGCATTTCCTCAAATACATACAGAAAAGCAGCAACTAGATGCATTATTTCTTGTGCTAATGTGGGCTTTTACCTCATAGATGTTGGGGTGCCACATCTTGGTGAGGAACCGGAAGGCAGGAGGGGAATATGGATAATCTATAGGGAACTTGATTCGAGCCTGGGTGACAAACGAGACATGCTGAGATCCACATACTGCTATGGAGCATATATTCAGTCCATGATGCTATGTAGCTCGATTAGCGTTTAGAATATTAAACAATGTCGTGTGACCTTACAAATGCTGTAATGAACAACAAAGGGTGATATAAGGACTATATAATTTCCCCGATTAAATTCGTCCAGTCGACCAAAAACGTTGCCATTACTTTAAACGAAGAACAAAGATTACGGGGACACTTTGCACTATTTTTTACTCTCACCTTAAAATAGCCTCCTTCATAGTGGGTGTTCGGGGGTCCGAAAATGGCCACTTCCCAGTTGTACATATCAGCCTCGTTCACCAGTGTTATTTTGAATCCCTCGACAGGCTGCTCCTGGAGGCTCTTCATTTCCAGCATGAGTGCTTTCTGTGAACTGGCTACATGAGTGTGGTCGTGTTGCGCCATACTGACAACTTGGTTGCGTTCAAGATAGTCTGGATCCCACAGCTGATCGAGTAGCACAACAAGCTACCGACACGGCGAAATAACTTGTGCCTTTCCGATATTCGGAAACAATGAAACAGGCCAGAGCAGTCAGGATATGCGGACGTTAAGCTGATATTTTCTCCGATTCAACTAAAATATCAAGCTATTTCAGTATTCGCAAACTCGAGACGTAAACAAATCATAATGTCTGAGCGTTAGTCCATCAGCCTGCCAAGACAACAAACGGATATATACTGATCAAGTGTAGCAGCTGGCTAAAATAATCTAGCTAACAAGCTCTACCTTAGCGACGAACTACCGCGGTGGGAAGTTTTCTAGTTTTGAGGCGCTGACTACAAAATACGGATACGCCTATTGATCTCAGCTGCTAGCAGAGATCAGTTCTAATGATGAATAGTCGGATACGTATTTGATTGACCTGACAGTAGCCAAGGAAAAAAGAACAGTGTTGTTGAAAGAAGTCTCCTCTCCCTTCAATACAGCCTGTAACACCACGTGATTTCTGGGATTTGTAGTCAAGTTTCCAGCCGTTAACATTACTTTCAACTACGGAAAAAACAACAATCTCGAGCAAAAACAATAATTGTTTAACTATACTAATAATACAAGTCACGAACACCAGAACAGATATTTGACGTTATATGTTTGACATATTTATGCAAGAGTGATGTTGGAGAACTACATTTTCAAATTGCATGACGTCACAGAATAGCTACGTTGTTTGTGTTTGTGAAGAGCGATATGACCTATTTTATCAACCAAGCAGTTTAGCCAGAACAAAACAACTGAATGATATTTATTTGAGCCAAATGTTCCGAGAGCTATAACAAAACAGCAGATAACAAATTAAATTGTTTTGTACTTGGGTTTTTATAGAAATATTCATGACATCAGGATATGCGCCGTGTTGTAGAAAGCCCATCGAGGTGTCTTCTTAGTGCCAGAACAATAAACTAATGCATTGAAAATACACAATTATATAGGATGATTAACCGCAACATATTGAATTAGACCTATTTTCTGGGGGGGTTTGATTTATTTTTGCTGGTCTCTATGGATCTTAGAAGCCATAAGTGCAGAGAGTAATTGTCTTAGTTACATCTTATTTACGCGACAGAGAGAATTTAGGGCCCCGTAGCCATAGAAAGTTCGTAATGGGTTCGAAGTCTCGTCGTTCTAAGTCCAGAAGTCGTAGCCGGGACCGATGGAACAAATCAAAAAGGAGCAGGTCTCGGTCACCAGAAAAAAGGAGAGGTCGTAGTCGATCTGTGGACAAGAAAAGAAATACTAGCGGCCGAGGACGTTCTGGAAGCGAGGACTACAGTGATGGTTCTCCCGGTCGAAGTCGGCCACAGCATCGGAGTCGTCCAGGATCCAGGAGCGACTCAGAGAGCGACAGAAGACCGAGACAGCAACGCTCAAGGGGCCGATCATCAGGGTAAATCTGCTTTAAAATCCACATCTCTCTATAGTCCCTCTAAATACCGCCATTACCATTATTCTGCGCCTCAACTGCTATTAGCTCTGTGTGTGCTCCCGTGTATGTGTGTGTGTATGTGTATGTGTACGTACACATAGTCATCTACTGTAACAACAATTTCTAGGTTTGGGATCAATAAAAATCAAATCTGTTGCCAAGGAGGTTGTGTAACAGCAATTTAATATTATATTTCATAAATAAAACATTCAAAGTGAATAAACAGAATTGTATTATGGATATGACAGATCACGAAAAGCACTTGAGCATCCATAGATTGAGTTTACCGTGTTTAAGGGGTAAATGTCTGAAATTAAGTATGGGGAAATGAATTTAAAATAATGTAACCATTTGTAGATACATTTGCTTCTGTTATTGCATTCAAAGTAACTATTTTTATAACTATTTTTCAGTTCGGATTCAGATGATCCCAGAGCGATGAAGAGAAAGGAAAAAGACAGACGGCGAAATCCAAAGCAAGAGAGTAAAGCAAGGTCGCGGGACAGCAGCCATGGCTCCAGTGATTCAAGTAATGATAGGCAACGGAGGAGGGAGAGAAATCCTGACAGCAGAAGTCCAATGAGGGACAGGCAGAGAAGGGAACGGGACCGAGAGAAAAACAGCAGAGAGAGAGAAAGAAAAGGAGACAGAGGCCGAGAGCAAAGGAAGCGGAGTGAAGACAGGGAGGACGGGAGAAGTGTGGGAACCAGAGAGAGAGGGAGGCGACGCTCTAGTTCATCTGACTCATCCTGCAGCTCAGGGTCTGATAATGTGGTCCATGCAGCAAAGGAAAAAGAGGAAAAGAAAAATCAGAAGGAGGTGATGAAGGCTCTGGAGACACCAGAGGAGAAGAGGGCCAGAAGACTGGCAAAGAAGGAAGCAAAGGAGAAAAAAAGGAGAGAAAAGATGGGATGGAGCGAAGAATACATGGGGTACACCAACGCAGACAACCCCTTTGGAGACAACAATTTATTAGGCACATTCAAGTGGAAGAAGGTGAGTTGATATTGTCAGACAGTCACATTTTATAATATTAAAATGCAAACATCTCTGTTCTGATGAATAGTGCATCTTATTTAATAAAGATTTTTTACTTTATTTCATAGGCACTGGATAAAAAAGGCATTGGCCACCTTGGAGAAAAAGAGCTTAAAGAGCGAAATAAACAAATTCAGGAAGAGAACCGCCGAGAATTGCAAAAGGCACGAGTTGCTCCATTTATTATAAATCAAAGTTTGCATTGCTTGGAGTTAATCATAAACTAAATGCGTGTACAGGTGAAACAGCTGCGTCTAGAAAGAGAACGAGAAAAGGCCATGAGGGAGACAGAGCTCGAGATGCTACAGAGGGAAAAGGAGGCAGAACATTTTAAAACTTGGGCCGAACAAGAAGACAATTTCCACTTGCAGCAGGCAAAACTCCGGTGAATATGCATCTGGTCTCACGTTTTCATTTCAACTTCAGTGGCAGTTTTAATGAATCACAGTGTCTGATTCCAGTGAAGGTCCAGAACTCTACAGTGTATGAATATTTAGTGTTTGCTTTCGGTCTGCAGGTCTAAGATCAGAATCCGCGATGGTCGGGCCAAGCCCATTGACCTGCTGGCAAAGTACATCAGTGCAGAAGATGACGATCTGGCTGTGGAGATGCACGAGCCTTACACGTTCCTCAATGGGCTGACAGTCACAGACATGGACGACCTCCTGGAGGACATCAAAGTTGGTCACCTTTCCTTCAAGTTAGTTTAAACCTGTGTGAAGTTAACATATTTTATCTCTTTTAAATAAAAGCGTGTGTTGTCCTTGTAGGTCTACATGGAGTTGGAACAAGGGAAAAATGTTGACTTTTGGAGAGATATGACAACTATCACAGAGGATGAGATCAGCAAACTGAGAAAATTGGAAGCCTCTGGAAAAGGACCAGGTACAGTTTTTCCATTTCACTGATCACTTTTGTGGTTAGTTAACTCTAAATAATAGCTGCATGCATGTTAATGGGTTTGATGCTCAGGTGATCGCCGTGAGGGAATCAACACAGCCGTGAGCACGGACGTACAGACGGTCTTCAAAGGAAAGACATACGGCCAGTTGCAAGCGTTGCACCTAAACATTGAGTCAAAGATTCGGAGTGGAGGGTCTAATCTTGACATCGGTTACTGGGAAAGTTTGTTGCAACAGGTCAGGGTCTACATGGCCAGAGCGAGGTAAGATTATATTGATTTAACTGGTTTAAATACATGTAAGAAAAAAATAGTCGAGCATGATGATGCTGTTGCTCAAATCACATTTTTCCCCTCCCAGATTGAGAGAGCGACACCAGGATGTGCTGCGACAGAAGCTCTTCAAGCTAAAACAGGAACAGGGAGTGGAAAGTGAACCTTTGTTCCCCATCATCAAAGAAGAGAGGATTGATGAGGAGTGAGTTATTCACAAACATCTTGCTCAGTGTGTACTTGTGTTCAGGACCTAATAATTCTTTTATTCTTTTTTTTACATCAGTTTTATCAGAGATGAGCGAACAAGGTTGACATTGAGAGAAGAGGCTGGTCCATCTTCATCATCCTCCACAGACCAGAGAAGCTGGCCAACCAGGGAAGATGACGAACAGCCACAAGCATCAACGTCCACAGCTGCGAACCAGGCTGAGGGTGAAGAAAAGGATGCAAAGAAAGATGACGAGGACAAAGACGAGATGGCAGAGGCAGTGTTGACAGAGGAGGACCTAATCCAGCAGAGCCAGGCCGACTACGATTCCGGTCGGTACAGCCCATCGCTGCTCACATCCTCTGAGCTGCCACTGGACTCGCACACGACCACACCAGAGGAGGACCTGCACAGACTGCAGCTGGCGCGCAGGCAGCTACAGGTCACAGGTATGACTAACAGATTCTGGATGAGGAGACTTCAGAAAACTGTCCCCTTACAGCACAAAACATGTATCTCGTATCTGCTGCAGGCGATGCCAACGAGAGCGCCGAGGACGCCTTTGTACGCCGCGCCAGAGAGGGCATGGGCAACGACGAGGCCCAGTTCAGCGTAGAGATCCCCGTCACGGGGAAAATGTACCTGTGGGCAGATAAATACCGTCCCAGGAAACCTCGCTTCTTCAACAGGGTCCACACGGGTTTCGAATGGAACAAATACAACCAGACGCATTACGACTTCGACAACCCCCCGCCCAAGATTGTCCAGGGTTACAAGTTCAACATTTTCTACCCAGATTTGATCAACAAGCGTTCCACACCACAGTACTTCCTAGAACCCAGTCCTGAAAACAAGGACTTTGGGATTCTGAGGTTCCACGCTGGCCCTCCATACGAGGACATCGCCTTTAAGATCGTGAACAGGGAATGGGAATACTCCCACCGACACGGTTTCCGCTGCCAGTTTGCCAACGGGATCTTTCAGCTGTGGTTCCACTTCAAGAGGTATCGCTACAGAAGGTAAACGTCTGCCAACCAAGAACCTAGTGTGGGTTTTATCCTACACGGTATAATCAAGAGTTCTGTCAGTGTCCCGAGTTCTGTTGTCCTTTTTATCTGAAGTTGCAACAAAAAGCTGTAATTTTTTAAAGACACATTAAAGTTTTTTTGTTTAAAACTTTCAACCCGCTGTCTTTTGTGAATACAAAAAAATACAACTCTTCTTACACAAATGAACAAAGTTGACATGTTGGGCATATTTCATCTGAACAATACCATTAGTAGAAGTTGATATAAAATAAAGCAGGAGTTGGAAGTGGCTCAGATTTATAATCTGTGAAATATTTCAAACAGCTCTTGCACTAATCAACAAACTGCAGAAATGGGAGATTCTCCCTCTGAAGGTCGTTCTTGGCCTCTCCGGTGCATTTGTTCGAATTCGGGATGTAATGATCATATTTCACATAACGGTTATTGTGGCCAAGATGATCCCGGCTGTCATTATTGCAGTATTGTTGAAACATGCTCAAAATATTTCAAAAATGTACAAATACGCTGAAATCACTGTCCCAAATTTTATTTTTGAAAAGCAATAAATAATATGCACAACGTATTTTCGGTTGGCTGAAACATTAAAAGTTGACAACCTTCAGTCTGATTCCCCTCAATGTCCTTTAGAAATCCGCAACACGTCCAGGCTCGTGGGCGGGATCAGTAATGAACAAATGCTTCCTAAGGCCCGTGCTATAGTTTTTGGATTGGAATAGTTATATAAATAAAGCGACATTGAAACAAACTAAATTTTGCATTCGTGGCGTCGCCCAGACGTGGCCCAGAAAGTCCGCACATACGAGAGCACTTGGTTGGTGAGCTGAACTATGCGATCTCCACGTGCACTGCATTTCACTTATATCCTACTGCTCTGGAAGTAAAAGCTTTACAAACAGCAACCACAGTGAGCTAGTGTGGCTGAATACTTTTGGAACGACACCGATTCCGCCACAAAGCTTGTGTAGGTGAAGAACTTAATGTTGCAAAATTCAAAAACTGGTTTGACAAACAAGGTGAAATCTCTACCTAATAAAGGTGAGGTGACTTTCCTTCAACTATGATACGACTACTGCAAACTGCTCAGTAGTCAGAAAGTCCGGTTGCACAGACACCAAACAAGCAATGGGGATTACTGGATTAAATCAATGGAATTAAATTACTTTTATGAATCCAATGTATACAAGATTTTATAAAAATACAATTTCCATCACAGTGACATGAAACAAATGCCATAAAGACAATGAGACATTTCTATTTTGCTTCATTTATGTCTCTTTGGTTTAAATGGGTCTATGCTTCTATGCGTGACCACCGATCGTGCAAATTGTAAAAAATCTGAAATGTCGACCAGTCCGAAATGGCTGATGAGATCGTCGGACAACCGAGGAGCAGCATAACAATGAGTTTTTAAAAATGGGGGAAACAAACACTGTTTTAGTGATAATTATAATTCCAGATGGTAATACTCCTGGCTGTCCTGCAGTTCCACGGCAGTGGTATGTGTCTTTTGTAACAGTTCCAGGTCAAAAGGCTGAGAAGACCGACTATGAGGACACCAACTGCAGCTTGCAGCCCAGCTACAGCTGTGTTGTTGACCTGAATCCAATCACCAGAACCTAATAGGCCCACCTGGTACTCCGCCATGGTGGTGCTGAACTGGCCAGCCTTTGACTTCTCCACAGAAAGGCAGCGATACGGACCAGCGTCTGACTTGGACCCAGTGAAGATGAGGAGTCCATATTCGTGGATTTGAAAGTGGCCGTTGGGGGTCAGTGTGTTGCCGTCCTTCACCCAGACGGTTTCAGCCAATTGGGAGGGTGAATGGCAGTAGAGCTTCAGGTTTCCTCCAGGCCAGATGGTTCGCTTCAGGGGGATGAGTGGATCTGAAAACAACAGTCATCCATTTTATTCATGATCTGCTGCTCTCATTAGTCAGAAATTTAAATGATGTTTGTTCTTGGTAGCTCAGTCTGTAGGGGACTGGGCTGAGAAGCAGAAGGTTCTTAGTTCAAGCCCAAGAGCAGAAAAACCATGGAAAGTGTTCTGGGAGCTTCCAGGATCTTTTGAGCACCGCCGAGGTGCCCTATAGCAAGGTGCCAAACCCCCAAATTCTCACATGCGATTAACTGGTGACTGCCTTCACACATATGCAGCTGGAATAGGCTCCAACATTCTCCCCCTGACCCCAAAAGGGTCGTAGGGGTCAAGAAAATGTTTTTTGTCCCATCACAACAGGTATTAGTGTATTTATGTGTGTATTTTTTGTGATTTGCTTGTGCATTCTCCATTAGACATACTGCAAATACACAGGCACAAACTCACCAGCTGGTGGGCAGAGCTTGGCATCTCCTTCTTTCACACTTTGGATTAGTTCTCTAAAGAAAATAGCCAAATGTCAGTTAAGATGAACCAAGTCAGGGTCCCTCCTGAGACGGCTGCCTACCTGGTTGAACTGGATAGGAGACTACATTTCCCATCAACCCTGTCCCAGCCACAGTAAGGGTCTCTGGATAGCACACAGTCCATGCAGGACGTAGACCTCCCGCAGGTGGCCAGAGGTACCTGAGTCACCCCGGAGTCTGAGCCTGCATAGAGCTGACCCTGTACAGTAAAAATACAGATATTTAGCAAACATAATGTATGTTCTTTACCAGAATGTCAACTCAAAATGAAAGACAGATTTTCCTACCTGAATGATAATAGTACAGAATGTAAGAATGCAATTTTTTCTGGCATATCAGGAAGAGAAATGGCTATTATTTTAATTGGAGCCACAAGGATTTTACTCTCAAGGTTTGATGTACCGTTATCTTCATCGGCCATATATCATGGATCAGTAATGAACAAATGCTTCCTAAGGCCCGTGCTATAGTTTTTGGATTGGAATAGTTATATAAATAAAGCGACATTGAAACAAACTAAATTTTGCATTCAACTCAATATTTACTTCTCCCAAAGAGGCTGTTCTTAGCTTGTATGTCTATCTCATAAAAAGATTTTAATGAAACTTTAAAAAAATATTGATAATGGGCCATGGAAGACGTTATAAATGTTTCCGAACATCCTGGATTCCAGAAGCACCTTGTGCTTTCAACTGTCTAAGTATCTTACTCCTAAACTAATAAACCCACATTAAATTCAACTAGTTTTAGATTACCGTGACATTTGAAAACTTCAGGATCTTTATGGATACTCGGGGCTGGAAAACCTGCACCTCCTCAATGAGGAACATCTCTCCGTCGTAGTTCACCCCCTTCACCAGCGTTCCCTCCTCTTGTCAAGCACAAACACAACGACTTGATTCATCTGGACACTTGACTGGTGGAACCAGCCCCGACACCCACCTGTTCCCATAAACATCACGTGGTACTTTTGTCCATCAGCAGCTTGCACCTGGTTGACCACTATACGTGTGAACGCAGCTCCCTTGTGCACCAGCAGAGGCTTCCCTCCAACTGGCTGGATAGTTTGATCCATCAGGGGCCTCAGTTTAATAAACTGAAGGGTTGGGTCTGGGAGGTGCAAAGTGTCATTTATACCATTATTCCGAGCCTCGTTGTCTATACACTGATGGGAGAAAAGGGAAGGAAACAGAAAAAGAGAACCAAGTCAGGCCAGAAAAAGAGCCGCCAACCCGCTGAGCCACTTGTCAGACATGAAAAAGTTGCCTTTTGAGCATTGTCTTCATCAACAACCCCACACTTTCATTAAAGAGCTCAGACTCACAGCTCCAGGCCGGGGGACGGGCACATCTCCACTGTACATAACCCACTTCACAAAGGAGGTTTCTACGGTGACTGGAGTTTTGTACTTCCCCTCAGCAAACACGTTGCTGACGTCGGACACGCGATACGCACAAACCGCAGACAGGTCCGACGTCTCCCTGACACACACACACACACACACACACACACACACACACGCACACACACACACACAGAATGTGAGCACACTGCAGTGCCAAAGCCCATGAAAAAGACACCTCAAAAATACAAAGAGCATGAATTCAAAACGCACGATTGTGGCCTGAAAACGGCGTAGAACAAGCAGTCCCTCCAGCCCCGGTGGGAGCCACACCAGTGGTAGACATCCTGTATGACGTACGGCCGCTGGGACTCAAGCACTGGACAGTCCATTCTGGCCTTCAGGAAGGATGTCCATTTTTTCTGCAACGTCCTCTCACCTCCAATGTCCCCCTGTGGACATCAACACCGTAAAAATGTGAATGCACAATCAAATGCAGAAATACTGAAGCTGCTGCTGGATCTTTGTCCAGCGTGCCTGCTGGATAAACCCGTTCACCTTGCAGACCCGAGCCACGCGGGACACCAACAGTTTGTTGTGGCAGTCGCACTCCACGGCTACCTCACTGAAGAACAGATAGACCTTATCGTCATCTCCCACTGCACTCATCTGGCTCTCTGGAATCTGAGTCATGGACACGAAGGTGGGCTCTAAAAGAAGGAAACATTAATGGTTGAACTTGTTTCCAAACAGTTTGAGCGTGTGGCAATTCACCGTTGAGCCATGAGCTCTTGAACTCAGTGCGTATGGTGACAGGGGAGCTGCGCAGCAGGACTGCTTCTGTACCGAGGAAGTTCATGGAGGTGGCTGAGTATAGATTGTTTTCTACAAGATGTGAGAGATTATGCTGCATTATTCAGCCCTGCTCAATGTCTCATCCGTTGAATACCTGGTGCTCACCTAACATGAGTGACGTGTGTCTCTGAAAGGGATCAAACGGACACTTCCCTTTACCGTCCTCCACCTTCCTCTCAAGAGTCAGTTGACCATCTGCGTAGGACTGTAGAGGTATTTACATCAATGAATGCAGAAAATGGGACAGAAGCAGACATGAGCGAGCTGTGTGACCCTGACTGTCTGACCATGTAATCACACTTGGGTTTAAATGCGTTGGTTCCACACACGTACATCTTGTTGTCATCCCTCTTGTGCAGAATTCTGATAAAATTCTTGCAATCCATCTGTAAAAATCAATAATCCTAAAATCCCACACATGTGCCTGAAATGCAGCTTGCTTTCTGAAGCTAACAGACCAACCTCGGGATCTTTTCCTTTGTTCTGACACTCAGATATTTGCTGCTGAGTCACTTCCCACTTTACCTATCAAGCACAGAAAGATATTTTATAGGTCTTGATTAATGAAGCATTTTGTCATCCACCTGCTCATGTCACTGAAAACATCATATCATATAAGGTATGAGTTGATGTAATAGTTTTCAAAGAAGATGATTATTTTGTTGTTAAAAGCAGAATAAAATCAACTATTTTGTTCTGCTTCGAGGTGGAACTACCTGGATCTGTGGTATACTTACTGAAGCACGATTCTTGGAGATGTCTTTGAGGTCAAGAGCATATATTGCCTCCCGGGCCCCCACCAGCAGCACGTCCAGGTCTTCTCTCAAAAGCATGGTGGTGTAGTTAGCCACTCCCCCCTCGTGGAACAGGTTAGCATTGTCCTCTGGAGGTCAAAAACATGAGCAATGAAACCTCTCCAACCAGCTGCTCTGACTAAATCCACGTGTGTCAACACGCTCTGAGAGTGTTTCATGAAACCGGCTGCAAGACTCACTGTGAAATGCTACAGATCTGCGGGGGGTGTATTCAAGTGAGGAGTCGTCCTTCAGTGTCCAGGCCAGAGGCAGCAGCCAGAAGAAAGAGAGCAGCGGATGCATTTTGTCTATTCACGGGTGAGCTTCAGTGAACGGGGCAGCAGATTATAGATTATGACTTAGAGTAGAAAATCAAGGCACTTGGAGAGAGTTGTCTCCTTTAATGGAAGTTGTTGAACTTAATGACAACTACACATCACGTAGCATACTTCGCCAGTAATTTAACATATTAGCAGAGGTCAGTAGTAATACTGGGATGTTCAATGATTGAAGCCCCTTTGATCAAGGATGAAAGTAATTTAGTTTCTTTTGTCATGTTTTTCAACTGCAACTCTCTTTGCACCAGTAGGTGGTGTCATTTTACCCTAACCTCTAGGGCTTTCTCACATGTCTAAGTCAAGAGGGGTTCCTGTGTTTTAGACCCCTTCATTGTATACAAGCATTCCAAGCCTATTGAGAATACGCCCCCCAGTAATTCCGAATATCCACTTTTGTACTGTCTTACTTTGTGTAAGGACCAAGAACAGTATATGTCTATATATAATACTGGTCAATGGCAATTGTTGACACCTGAAACACACAAAGATTAAAGAATATTAAAACAATTCTCCAAAAGGGAAAGACGACAGTCATATACAGATTTGGCAAAACACCAAAATAAATCAAAAAGGATGTGTGGAAGTGAGGGTGTTCTTTACTAGGAAGCAAAGCATTACTTTGGGAAAAGGGCCAGAGTGAGCTGGAGTCAGCACGGCTGTAATTCTGTCAGTGCTATAGTGATGTTAATGCAGGGCCATGAAAGCCATTCCACAGGGTGCCGGGATGACACCTTCAGAAACTCTCCCTCACCACAACACATGACCGAGACAAATGCTGGCATCACTGTGGGAGGAACAACTTTGGGGACACCAGAAGAGAAGAGGGCCAGAAGACTGGCAAAGAAGGAAGCAAAGAGAAAAACGAGAGAAAAATAAGGGATGGAATGAAGAATACATGACATACACCAGCATAGACAACCCCTTTGGACATAAGCACTGCAATAAGCTGGGTGGGGCTGGGTGGAATGAGACTGTGCACTGGCTTCGCCCTATGCAGTTGGGATAGGCTCAAGTTCCTACCTGTGACAGTGAAAGGGATGAAGCTGTCAAGCAAGAAAATAAAATTATTAGGCACATTAAAGTGAAGGAAGGCGAGTTGACATTGTCAGTGCTTCACATTTTATAATATAAAAATGCAAACATCTCTGTTGTAATGAATATTGCACATTTTCCACTGAGGACATTTTGACTTTTATTTCATAGGCAAGGGATAAAAAAGGCATTTGCCAGCTAGTAGTAAAAGAGCTTAAAGAACAAAAAAACTAATTCAGGAGAACCGCCGAGAATTGCAAAAGGCACAAGTTGTTCCATTTCTTATGAATCAAATGTTGCATTGCTTGGAGTTAATCATAAAATAAGTGCTTGTCACAGATGTGGAAGACCTTTTGAAGGACATTAAAGTTGGTCATGTTTCCTTCGTGTGAAGTCAACATAACTTTTTTCTTTTTGAAATCAAAACCTGTGTTGTCCTTATAAATGTACATATAGTTGGAACAACAGAAAAATGTTAACTTTGTAGCAAAATTACAACAGTCACATTGATGAGTTTAGCAAACTTAAGAACCTGGAAGCCTTTGGAAAAGTACCAGGTACAGTTTTTCCATTCACTGATCACTTTTGTTAATGATTTTGAGGTGATCACCCTGAGGGAATACATACAGCCATGAGCACAGACGTACAGACGGTCTTCAAAGGATAGACATATGGCCAGTTTCAAGCCCGTTGCACCTAAACATCGAATGAAGGTTCGGGGTGGAGGGTCTTATCTTGACATTGGTTACTGGGGGAGTTTGTTGCAGCAGGTCAGGGAGTAGGTGGATACTGAAGGGCCTGGAGGTGCTGGCCACATGGGCCCAAATGATCGTCAAGCCATCAAAATCTAGATCTCTTGTACTGAGGAAAGGAAAGGTCTCTTACAAGTGAAGTTCCACTTCAAACATGGCGATACCAGGACACCATTCATCACAAAGAAACCAATGAAGAGCCCGGGGAAGGTTTTTAACTACAGCCTGAGAGACGCGACAGCCATCCACTCTAACTCTACCAAGTTCTTGAGGGCTGGTTAGCCACAGTGGACAAATCAGGCCTTCCTGGTCAGTTCAAGGCCTGGATTTACCAACATGCCATCCTCCCTAGATTCCTTCATGGTAAGCTGCAAAAGTGAGGTGCTGCAATACTGAGAGTCCTCTGACCACAAGGTCTCAGAGGCTGAGATTCAAGTCCAGACAGGTTGGAAGTCGAGAGCAGAATTCTGGCTGTGGCATAAAGCCCTGGGGGCAGTGATTGAGGGCAGAGTGGGCCTAGGTAGTAGCATTAAACCTTGTAAAAACAAAGCAAGGGGGAAGGTCAGGAGAGCACCTGTCCAGGAAGAACTGTGAGTATCAGTGGAGGAGTAGCAGTTCAGCAGGTCAGTAAGAATGCGGCACAACTCTCAGGCTGGATCTGGTCCTCCTCTCAGCAACCTCCAAGCAGATTATTCACCTATAGCTATGGGTCCCCTGGGAGGGCTACATTGAGGAGGCCAACAAGAGGAAAAGGATTAAATATACTGAGTTCCAGTAAAACATGTAGAGAGCTAGATGGCAACCCATTGAGATGGGATGCAGCGGGCTCGCAGGCTTGTCCCTCTGTAGGGACCACAACATGTTAGGTATCACTGGAACCAGATGGCAAAGGGCCATTAAGGAGGCCAATGAAGCAGCAGACGTTGCTTCAAGGTGGCTATTGATCAAGCGAGGGGATCTACCTGGAAAAAAGCTGGGGCTTGATCATCCTCTAGTTGGGTCGACTGGACAAGAGTGTGTGATGTTCGAACAGCCAAAAACACTCCAGGAAACATCTCTGATGATGTGTCCAGTTTGTATCTCTAGTTGATGCATATCACGAGGGTCTATATGGCCAAAGCAAGGCAAGGTTCAAATGATTGATCTCATTTAATTGTGTGGACGGTAGTTGAAAGGGGATTTCTACCATCTACGGTACCTGTTAAAGGGGAGTGTTTTCTTGCTAACATTGCTTGTTGGGGTCAAGCAATGGGTTTCTGTAAAGTACCTAGTCAATTTTGATTTTAACAGACATTATATAAGTCAATATGAATTAAAGATGAAATTACAAATATTACAATGTTTCTTTCCTAGACTAAGGGTGACAGAGAAGCTCTTCAAGCTAGATCAGGAACAGGGAGTGAGGAAGAGGAGTATGTTATTCACACACATCTTCATAGCAAAATTGCTCAGTCTGTACTTGTTAAGAAAGAATCATCCTGAGGACTAAAACATTCATTTTTTTACAGGTTTATCAGGGATGAGCAAAGAAGGTCAACAATAAGAGAAGATGTTGGTCCATCTTCATCCTCCAAAGACCAGAGAAGCTGGCCAACCAGAGATGAACAACAGTCACAAGCTTCTACATCCACACCTGCAAACAAGGACCAGGGTAAAGAAATGCAAAGAAAGATGACGAGGACAAAGATGAGACTGCAGAGGCAGTGTTGATGGAGGCAGACCTAATCCAACAGAACCAGGAGGACTATGATTCCGGTTGGTACATCCCATCGCTGCTCATTGCTGCCACTGGACTTGCCCATGATCCCACCATAAAAGGGCAGCTACTGGTCACAGGTATGACTAACAGATTCTGGATGAGGAGACTTCAGAAAATTGTCTTTACAGGACAAAACATGCCAACAAGAGCGCCGAAGACGCCTTTGTACGCCGCGCCAGAGAGGGCATGGGCAACACCGAGGCCCAGGTCAGCGTAGAGATCCCCGTCATGGGGAAAATGTACCTGTGGGCAGACAAATACCGTCTAAGGAAACCTCGCTGCCAGTGGTCCAGCTGGTGTTCCAGAAGTTAATCATCTTGGTTGTCATGTGTCCTGGCAGTGTCCTACGTCCTTTTTAACAAATGATGCAACAAAAGCTGTAAAAAAAAGCTTTTAAAAGACACACATTAAAGTTTTTTTTGTTGGATTTTTCTGCCTTTTGTGAATATAAAATAATGTTTCTGACAGAGAAGAACAAGATCTGTTGGGCATATTTCATCCTAAAACATTACCATTACTAGAGCGGGATTATATAAAAGAAAGCTGTTGGAAGTGGCTCAATTTAAATTTATATTTTGTGAAATAATTCAAACAGTTCTTGCAATGGTCAAACGTATGAAACAAGCATTTTACATGCAAAACAAAGTGAAACAGAAGGTCAAATGCCCTTCATATTTTTAGAACTGCAGCGATGGGAGATTCTCCCTCTGAAGGTCGCTCTCTCTGGTGCATTTGTTCAAATTGGTGTGTTGTTTCGCCTTGACATCAGGAGAATGTCTTCTGCAGGGGAGAGCTTTACATCCACAGAGGAGCGAGGACCTGCCTGTTCCTCCGTCTGCTCTATGGTCCTCCTGCAGTTCCACGGTAGTGGTATGTGTCCTTTGTAACAGTTCCAGGTCAAAAGGCCGAGAAGACAGACGACGAGGAGACCAACCACCGCTTTCAGTCCCGCCATCGATGGGCCGTTAATCTGAGCCTTGGTGGAAATCCCATCACCAGAATCGAATAGGCCCACCTGGTACTCCGCCATGGTGGTGGAGAACTGGCCAGCCTTTGACTTCTCCACAGAAAGACAGCGATACCGACCAGCGTCTGAATTAGAGCCGTTGAAGATGAGGAGTCCATCCTCGAGACTCTGAAAGTGGGTGTTGGGGGACAATCTGTTGCCGTCCTTCTCCCAGACGGTTTTTGCCAGTTGGGAGGGTGAATGGCAGTAGAGCTTCAGGTTTCCTCCAGGCCAGATGGTTCGCTTCAGGGGGATGAGTGGATCTGAAAACAACAGTCATCCATTTTATTCATAATCTGCTGCTCTCATTAGTCAGAAATTTAAATGATGTTTGTTCTTGGTAGCTCGATCTGTAGGGGACTGGGCTGAGAAGCAGAAGGTTCTTAGTTCAAGCCCAAGAGCAGAAAAACCATGGAAACCTGCAAATACACAGGCACAAACTCACCAGCTGGTGGGCAGAGCTTGGCATCTCCTTCTTTCACACTTTGGATTAGTTCTCTAAAGAAAATAGCCAAATGTCAGTTAAGATGAACCAAGTCAGGGTCCCTCCTGAGACGGCTGCCTACCTGGTTGAACTGGATAGGAGACTACATTTCCCATCAACCTTGTCCCAGCCACAGTAAGGGTCTCTGGATAGCACACAGTCCATGCAGGACGTAGACCTCCCGCAGGTGGCCAGAGGTACCTGAGTCACCCCGGAGTCTGAGCCTGCATAGAGCTGACCCTGTGCAGTACAAATACAGATATTTAGCAAACATAATGTATGTTCTTTACCAGAATGTCAACTCAAAATGATGGACAGATTTTCCTACCTGAATGATAATAGTACAGAATGTAAGAATGCTAATTTTTTCTGGCGTTTTTTTCAACCAGTTTTAGATTACCGTGACATTTGAAAACTTCAGGATCTTTATGGATACTCGGGGCTGGAAAACCTGCACCTCCTCAATGAGGAACATCTCTCCGTCGTAGTTCACCCCCTTCACCAGCGTTCCCTCCTCTTGTCAAGCACAAACACAACGACTTGATTCATCTGGACACTTGCACCTGACCGGTGGAACCAGCTCCGACACCCACCTGTTCCCATAAACATCACGTGGTACTTTTCTCCATCAGCAGCTTGCACCTGGTTGACCACTATACGTGTGAACGCAGCTCCCTTGTGCACCAGCAGAGGCTTCCCTCCAACTGGCTGGATAGTTTGATCCATCAGGGGCCTCAGTTTAATAAACTGAAGGGTTGGGTCTGGGAGGTGCAAAGTGTCATTTATACCATTATTCCGAGCCTTGTTGTCTATACACTGATGGGAGAAAAGGGAAGGAAACAGCAAAAGAGAACCAAGTCAGGCCAGAAAAAGAGCCGCCAACCCGCTGAGCCACTTGTCAGACATGAAAAAGTTGCCTTTTGAGCATTGTCTTCATCAACAACCCCACACTTTCATTAAACAGAGCTCAGACTCACAGCTCCAGGCCGGGGGACGGGCACATCTCCACTGTACATAACCCACTTCACAAAGGAGGTTTCTACGGTGACTGGAGTTTTGTACTTCCCCTCAGCAAACACGTTGCTGACGTCGGACACGCGATACGCACAAACCGCAGACAGGTCCGACGTCTCCCTGACACACGCACACAGCACACGCACACGCACACGCACACGCACACACACACACACACACCACACACACACACAGAATGTGAGCACACTGCAGTGCCAAAGCCCATTAAAAAGACACCTCAAAAATACAAAGAGCATGAATTCAAAACGCACGATTGCGGTCTGAAAACAGCGTAGAACAAGCAGTCCCTCCAGCCCCGGTGGGAGCCACACCAGTGGTAGACATCCTGTATGACGTATGGCAGCTGGGACTCAAGCACTGGACAGTCCATTCTGGCCTTCAGGAAGGATGTCCATTTTTTCTGCAACGTCCTCTCACCTCCGATGTCCCCCTGTGGACATCAACACCGTAAAAATGTGAATGCACAATCAAATGCAGAAATACTGAAGCTGCTGCTGGATCTTTGTCCAGCGTGCCTGCTGGATAAACCCGTTCACCTTGCAGACCCGAGCCACGCGGGACACCAACAGTTTGTTGTGGCAGTCGCAGTCCACGGCTACCTCACTGAAGAACAGATAGACCTTATCGTCATCTCCCACTGCACTCATCTGGCTCTCTGGAATCTGAGTCATGGACACGAAGGTGGGCTCTAAAAGAAGGAAATGGAACATTAATGGTTGAACTTGTTTCCAAACAGTTTGAACGTGTGGCAATTCACCGTTGAGCCATGAGCTCTTGAACTCCGTGCGTATGGTGACAGGGGAGCTGCGCATCAGGACCGGTTCAGAGCCAAGGAAGTTCATGGAGGTGGCCGAGTATAGATTGTTTTCTACAAGATGTGAGAGAATATGCTGCATTATTCAGCCCTGCTCAATGTCTCATCTGTTGAATACCTGGTGCTCACCTAACATGAGTGACGTGTGTCTCTGAAAGGGATCAAACGGACACTTCCCTTTACCGTCCTCCACCTTCCTCTCAAGAGTCAGTTGACCATCTGCGTAGGACTGCAGAGGTATTTACATCAATGAATGCAGAAAATGGGACAGAAGCAGACATGAGCGAGCTGTGTGACCCTGAATGTCTCACCATGTAATCACACTCAGGATCAAACGCGTTGGTTCCACACACGTACATCTTGTTGTCGTCCCTCTTGTGCAGAATTTTGATGAAATTCTTGCAATCCATCTGCAAAAATAAATGATCTTGTAAATCAATCACATCTGTTTGAAATGCAGCTTGCTTTCTGAAGCTAACAGACCAACCTCGGGATGTTTTCCTTTGTTCCGACACTCAGATATTTGCTGCTGAGTCACTTCCCACTTTACCTATCAAGCACAGAAAGATATTTTATAGGTCTTGATTAATGAAGCATTTTGTCATCCACCTGCTCATGTCACTGAAAACATCATATCATACTATAAGGTATGAGTTAACATAATAGTTTTCAAAGAAGATGATTATTTTGTTGTTAAAAGCAGAATAAAATCAACTATTTTGTTCTGCTTCGAGGTGGAACTACCTGGATCTGTGGTATACTTACTGAAGCACGATTCTTGGAGATGTCTTTAAGGTCAAGAGCATATATTGCCTCCCGGGCCCCCACCAGCAGCACGTCCAGGTCTTCTCTCAAAAGCATGGTGGTGTAGTTAGCCACTCCCCCCTCGTGGAACAGGTTAGCATTGTCCTCTGGAGGTCAAAAACATGAGCAATGAAACCTCTCCAACCAGCTGCTCTGACTAAATCCACGTGTGTCAACACGCTCTGAGAGTGTTTCATGAAACCGGCTGCAAGACTCACTGTGAAATGCTATAGATCTGCGGGGGGTGTATTCAAGTGAGGAGTCGTCCTTCAGTGTCCAGGCCAGAGGCAGCAGCCAGAAGAAAGAGAGCAGCGGATGCATTTTGTCTATTCACGGGTGAGCTTCAGTGAACGGGGCAGCAGATTATAGATTATGACTTAGAGTAGAAAATCAAGGCACTTGGAGAGAGAGTTGTCTCCTTTAATGGAAGTTGTTGAACTTATTGCAAGTGAACCAGTATACAACACCAGTACTGTAATATACAATAATGGTGGTAAGTAGTTATAAAAGGTTACGTAATTTAATAGGTTGTTATAATCAAAGCCCGTTTTCAACTGGAGTTCCTTCTCACCAGTAGGTGGTGCCATTGGACCTTAACGTCTCGGGCATTCTCACACGTCTAAGCCAAGAGGGGTTTCCGACTTATTATTTCCTTAATAACTACTAATACAGGGGCAAAGACAGTGAGCGGCATCTCTGATGTAAAGAGGTCTGTGTTGATTAAATGCCGTTGATCTCTTTCCTGGCTGCTCTCAGCAGGCCATCCACGATGAGACGGATGTTACGGAGTGAAGAAACAAAGCCATGGACGCCTGAAAGAGACGAAGATTAAACACTATTAAAATCATTTCATGAGAAGGGAAAGACAACAGTCATACACATATGTAAAAGTACCAAAATAGATCAAAAACAGAAATTGGGGAAGTGAGCGTGTTCTTTAGTAGGATGAGAAGCATTGCAATGGAAACAGGGCCAGCGTGAGCTGGAGTCAGCACGGCTGTAATTCTGTCAGTGCTATAGTGATGTTAATGCAGGGCCATGAAAGCCATTCCGCAGGGTGCCGAGATGTCACCTTCAGCAACTTTCCCTCACCACCAACACACAACTGAGACAAATGCTCGCACAGCTGTGGGAGGCACAACTTTGTGGCAACCATGTTGACAACATGGTAGTTTGGCTGGATCACGTCAACCTGCAAAATTATGCAACACGGTGACTCCCGGCAGTGGATGAGTCTTGCAATCACTTGCCTTGCAGCTGTCTGTTGTAGTTTACCCAACAGTGTTGCTCCAAAGCCGGTGTGTGTGTTGCACTGTGGGTGCTTCTACAGCACAAGAGGTGTTCCGAATGCCCCAGATGAGCTGCAGCATGTTGGAGAATGCAGCTCTGATAACATGTTTGACATATTCCACATAGGCCACAGCCGTCACTCCGTCATCCCCCACCCCCCACACACACAAACACAAACACTCTTACCAAAAAGCATTAATTACCCCACCAGAAAATGCACCTAAATTAAATCTGAAGCACAATCTCATCTCAATAATGCAGTCTTCAGACATTTCAATGTAAATGGATGCTTTTAAATGTTACTCTGCAGTTAGGTGTCATTAATGACGGCTCTTTCAGGCCACTTTACCATGGCAAACGCAGGATTTCCACCTTTGACCGTCAATTCAAATCACTTACCTGCTGTCCGACACGCCCAAGACGCCGAGGACTTCCGCCAAAGCTTGTCCCTCCAAAACACCTGTTTATAACTTAATTTCCAAAACGCAAAACACCGAAGAAAACGAAATCTTGTACCAAAACGTATTCTCCAAAACACTGGTTGAACCGCGAAACCTCATTGAAACGCAGAAATACACTAAAAGGCAAAAACTTTTGAGCGCAAGCTTTAAAAAAAGAATCAAGCCCGATCTGGAAAGAACACCGTCCAACTCTGATAAAACAGAAATGCGCGTTTATTAAAGTGCGGTCCTCTCCAGTCTTCTTTTATCCCTCTCAGAGCCGTTCCTGGAGCTCACGCCCCGCGGTCGCTGTGTTCAGGCAGGCTGGAGCTCCTTCTGGTGCACCGCCCCTAAACCGCCACCGGGAGGCGCCATTACCGGATCTGGGGGGTTCCGCTGTTGCGACATGATGGAGACGTGACGCAACGAGACGCCGCAACATGTTCACGCAAGAGAGGTGGAGGCTGTCAGCAGAGAAGGCTCCTGACATGCCATATCAGAAATGTGTTCATGGGTGAATCAGTTTTACAGGGGATGAATAATGTTTAAAATATGGTGAGTAATGCAATTCAGGATTGAAGTCTGGGGGCAAAAGCATGTTTGAATTTTTGGTCAACATGGTTTAATGATGACACCTTTTTATTTATGTTATGTTAAATGATTATTAGATAATGCAGGAGTTCATAAACTTTGTAATAACAAATAAAAGAAACTGATGTCCCTTTTATCGCATTAAAGTTGGTAATTTGGCAGATGAGCCAGAAACAGAGTTAACAGTTTTAACAGTGAAAAGACTATTCTTTTTTTAATGACTTTGTTTTCAACTGTACTTTAAAATAAATATTTTTTGGTTGAATCTGCAATACTATTGCACTTAGTAATGTTCTGTCCTTTTATATCTTTTTATAATTAACAGAATTGTAATGATTTGAATCCACCGGCCAAATATGAACCATTTTAGAAAAATATATACATGGATGATTGACGCACTCGCAGGGACAGTTCACAAATCACATTCATGCAAAAGATTTTAATGCCTCAAAAATATCAAACAAACACGCGTCTTTGATTGCGATCAAGTAAACACAACACAGCAAATACAAACATACAAGGACTTTTTTCATCATACAGACAATTGATCACAGTTTGCCACTATTGTAAACATGTTACAGCTGCAGGAGATGGTCAGGTTAAAAAAAACAATGTATTTATTGAGAGCTGTGGTCAAAGTAATACTTATTTATTGCTGATGAAGAGGTACGACGTGGGGGTAACACTTAATGTGGAACAGGACTCTCAGACGCCCAAAGACTGTGCTGTTCAAAATCCTGTTAGTTGACAGCCACTCCACTAGAGGGCGCTGACACATACAGCAGAGATAACGAGGAACAGAAATGACCTGGAACTCCCAGGCTGGTCAGTCTTAGCACCAACATGTACACAGTAGCAAACACTTTAAAATAAGCACCAGCAGTTAAAGTTAAGTCAGTGAAGGGCACATTTAAGGTCCCGCAACAGGCGCGGGTTGTGTTTTCAGTCCAGCTCTCTGGGGATGATTGTAGGAAAACACAGTCTGTTTCTTCTCCAGTGTTGCGGGACAAACATCAGCAGCTCGGTGGCGCGTGTGTGTGTGTGTGTGTGCGGGTGTGTGTCAGATTTCAGACCGGAAAACAGGGCGATCAGCTGTTGGTTCCTTCAGCACTCGTCCATCCAAACTTAGCTGCCACTGTTGATCTGGACTCCATTCTGAATCATGTGCATTATGGATAGACGAAGCATGAGTCCAGAACCGCCCCGGTCGGGTAGCACTGTAGAACCCTTATCCACCGTCTAACTGTCACATGGTTGAGATGAATGAATTCCAGGGAACTCTATCTGGCGACCATTTGTGTTGACGTAGAAGGCACAGGATGGGTAGATCATTTCGGTGAGACGGGGTCTGTTACTGAAGATGGAGCGCTGAGAGGGGAGGCGACCCCCCCCCCCCCCCTGAAGACGTCACTCCTGACTGGCTCTTCTCTTCTCCAGCTTCATTTTGAGCTCCTCGTTGAGCGCTGTGGATGCACAAAGACAGTCAGATCGTGTTGACACGCTGGGATATACATGGCTACTAACTCTGTGTGAGAGGGGAGGGGGAGTGGATCAGTCTTCTAAGAGGGTTGGTGGGAGAGGCCGGGACGGGTGAGGTCAGGATACGCCGGTCAGGGGCGGGAGACCTGGACAGGGGGCTGCTAGGCCAACGGTCTGCAAAAGAATGAAAACAACCTTCAGTAAAGGTGAGTATCCATGTCTGCGTGAGCTGTGCGGGACCTTGACCTTGTTTTGGTGGCAGGGTGGGTGCCTTGGGCAGGGGGCTGGAGGGGGCGGTGTGCAGGATCCGCTCCCCGTTCTCATCGTTAGCTGAAACGTACGCTGACAACACAGAGGAGGGCGTCATCACATGAGGGGAATCGGACAAAAACGCAGCGATAACAACGGTAGAGAGGATTAGTACTGATGTTCTCTTCGTAAGGTTCCTCCAGGAGGAACGGCTGCAGCGTTCCCGCCGTCTTCTCCACCAGAGCATCGATGACCTCGTGCAGGTCGGCACAGGGAATCTAGGCGAGGAGATAAAACTTGTCTCAAGCCACCTGATAAGTGACCTTAAAGAACCCCTTCTAATGACGCACTTACAGGGTTTTCCACATCAATGACGTAGCCGCCCTGGTCCCTCTGGGTCACCCGGTAATGTCTGAACACGGACCTGAGGGCAGGATGGGAAGCAGCTACGTTAGCTAGCGCGCTCTGTGACCGTCACACCTGCAGCTGTGGCGATGGTCAGGTTACCCGTTGAGGTC
This sequence comes from Takifugu flavidus, assembly GCF_003711565.1. Taxonomy (NCBI): domain Eukaryota; kingdom Metazoa; phylum Chordata; class Actinopteri; order Tetraodontiformes; family Tetraodontidae; genus Takifugu; species Takifugu flavidus. The sequence continues at coordinate 539,671 of NC_079534.1, forward strand.
CTGTCTGGTGGTGACCGCCAGCGAGCAGCCGTCCCTGCCTGGACGGAGCAGCATGTTCCCACAGTCTGGGTGTCTCTCCAATAGGACTTCGGCTTCTGTTCTGGACACGGGGCGAAAGCACCTGCACGCCAGACGCATCGTGTCTCACTGTCTCCTGATTCTGAACGCAGGACTTTATAAAAGTGTGTGTAAAGAGGTGGACTCACGGTGGGATCTCCCCCACTAAAGGCACAGAGAGGGGTGAGGGAGGAGCACGCGTGGGCGTGCGCGTCCTCCTCCTGGATCTCTCTTTGTCCACCACCTCCTTCAGCATCTGCAGCTGGCCGGGCAGCAACGTGAGGCAGGACGGGACGTTCAGCTGGAGCAGAGAGGCGTAAAAATCATTCACTCGAAGAAAGAGAGGCGAATAAAGTGGGTAGAAAGTGAGCATTTACATCCACGACAGAGTAGAGGAAGCCTTTCCACAGCTCCCGGGACTCCAGGTTTGGTGCCTGGAAGCAGACAGAGGCTGTAAGACATCCGAAAACGTGTGAGTTCTGACACACACGTGTGCTGGTGGGACGGTACCGTCAGTTTGGTCTCTCCGTCCTTCATGCGCAGGATGAACCTGGCTGCCTCCAGGTTCCTGTCCCGGCTGCAGTCGTCCTTAAGAGACACGAAACCAGCGAGGTCCATCTTCTCGGTGTACTGTAACACACAACGTTGCAGGGTTCCAGCACACAACAGCGCACAACAAGCAAAATACACTCCCCTGTCACACTTACATTAGTATCCTTGGCATTATTGAAGAAGTATAAGGAATTCCCACATAGACAGGTCCAGAGTCTCCGGAATGCCTGTTGGGAGTGCAGACAGACATGCAATATGAGGTGCATCAGGGATAGTTCCCATCCCATTTCCTGTCCCAGGGGGTGGATAAAGGAGTGGGACACAGCTGCTGTCAATCTGAGCTGCCACGGACCAGTGGGACACCCGCACCTGAGCCACGCTCACATTACAGCTCCACACTTTGCATTGAAACCAGCCTAAGTGTGTGTGTGAGGGTCTTGGGGGGGAGGGTCTCCCCTTTTTTACGCACGCAGAATTTTTAAAGGCTGTTTTCTTATCTGGTTTCAGCGCCCACGTGACTACACAGTGATATCAGACTGTCAGAACAAAAAAATAAGCACATGATTTCTGTGGCTGGGGAAAAAAATTGGCGTAAATCCCCTCCCGCTGCAACGTGATTTAAATGCCAATGTTTTGACAGCAGCGCTCCCCCCGGTTGCTATCTGGTTTGCGCACGCACGGCTGCTCGCTTCCCCGTCAGATTCGTCCCAAAAGCGGGGCGATAAAACGGGCAGATGTCCGGCAGCGCCTCGCCCATGCGAGCACAATGAGGAAGTTGACAGCTCCGGGAATGAGAGATCAGCCGGTGTCCTGCACCCTGACCGCCGCCCGCAACAACATGCAGCCGAGACAAACATGGCAGACGCGCCGGGAGGACCCACCTTTTCTCTGGGTCCACGCTTCTCCAGGTAGCCTTCGTAGTAGCAGGGCGGGAGCTGCGAGCGGGCTCCCGCCGCCCCCGAGCGCTGCCTGACGGGTGCAGCCGCCATCGAGTGTCGCTGCCTGGGCACCGACCGAGGACAAAGGGGCGCTCAGTGATTCGGCGGAGTGACACGCCTTCCCCGATGAGATAGTGGCGTGGCAATAATCCAGCAGCTGGCTGCTGTTCAGCCTGCTGTGACCAGGGATCGAGCAGGCGGCCAGTGCACAGTTTTGTCTGAATGGCTCTTTATTCTATCCATAAATGACGTTCAAGAGCTGCAGGGGGATATCCCAATCCCTCTATACTTTCATACAAAGACAGTCAAATATGTCTTTGTGTAAAATCAAACACTTGAAGAGAGCACAATCGATGCAGAGCAGCCAAATGACTTCATATTTATTCATAAACAAGCCAAAAGAATTCACTGCCCTTTACAAAAATATACATTATGATACACAGAAAATTACACTTTGTATAGAGGTAATCCACTATGATAATCCTGGATAATCCCACATTCAGTCTACCCACAGAAGACGTAGAAGCTGCAGTTTAAAAAGAAGCATGAGAATGAGTATTTGAGTGAAATCCATTAACAAATGGTCTACTATAATAAATCTTAATGTAGTAATACTTTATTAATATGGTAAAGTTGAGACAAGAATATAGTGTTAAAGATGACGCCGTAATATCTCAGCCGCAGGCTAATATTGATCCCGGCCCTTTTGTTCCTCGCCATTATTGGCCTTTCACTATACACAAACTGAATAATAGCTCAATCTGAGCCCGGAGCTGCGTCACACGCCCGAGTCAGAGTAATGAGGCGTATAAACCCACACCTGAACCCGCCGTCATTACTCAGCACAGCCTGACTGCATCCAACCTTAATAACCTGCTAACCAGAACGCTGGCCGGGCACTGATAAACACTGGGGGATTATTACAGAGGTGGACTGGGAGTCTCAGAGGCATCATGGGATTGGAATGAGGGCAGATGATGATGATGAAAAAAGAAGAAGCAGCGGGTTCGGGTACAGAGGCAGGTGGTGAATAAAGAGCAGCGGGGGAGGGAGGCTGTAATCCACTGCTGGGTCCCCTTCCCCGCTGAAAAGGCCTGTCTGTTCCAGTTCCAGTTTAAAGTGAGATGGGAGGGATGAGCAGGGTGGATGGGAGGGGGACATTTTTGGAGAACAGTACATCTACTCGGCTCATAGAGTGTAAGAGGCTCATCTGAAACTGAAACCAGCTATTGTCTGGCCCCCTCATTATTACCAAACTCTGTACACAACCGTTTAGAAATAGAATTCTCTGTCAGGCCTGGGGCACAGACCCGGCCCCCGAAACCGAAGCAGGTACAAGCACACCCAATCACGCATCACTTTAATTTCCATGCTCTGAATTGTAACTTAAGAGGAACGAAGCCAAGCTGGGCCCCCGACGCGGAGGGGAGAAAAACAAATCAAAGGCCCAACGTTCAGGGACAAACAGGCCAGAAACCTCTGAGTGACACTGCCAGCAGCGACAATAGACACCGAGAATAAAGGGCGTTTGAGATTATGGTGATGCGGCACAAGATACGTAGTGAATCATGCAGACAATGATTTTTTTCTTTTTTTTTTTTTTTTTTTTACATAGCGTTGCTGCATCCGGTGCAACACTTACAACCTTCTTGTACGTTTGGAAAAGCTGTCTTGAGCCACACCAGACGAGAAAGACATAATTAACATAGTCCATGCATGCCTAGATCCATGCAAAGATCTAAATGACTCCAGACAGCGTGAAAACGTTTCAACAATTCCATAAAGATCCAGCAGGTGGCAGCAAACGACCGGCCGAGGCGCCGACGGAAGGACTGAGGAAGACCAGCAAGCAGCCCTCCATGTTGTCAGTCAACAACAGTACCGACGCCCGAAGGCACCGCCGTCCGTGTGGTACCATGAACAATCACACAATAATCTCTCTGATTGGTTTGATAAAAAAAATGTAGAAGTGTGGCGTAAAAAGTGTTTCTCCGTTAGACCTGGTGATGGTAGTGCATGTGACAAAGTGCACGGGTGCCTTGAGAAGGAATGTTAAGACTTTAGGACACAGTAAATGCTAGTTTGATTCCCTTCATCTTTCCCCTTTAAAGAAAAAAGTCAATCCTGATCCATGTAAATAGCAGTTGGCCCAAACAGAAATGAAGTCCCCACGTTTAGATGTCGAATCACTATGACCGTATCCTCCGATTACCCACTTGCTGCTCCTTCCCTCTGGTGACTGGCTGCTTTCATTGCGGCAGAGGCACCGTCACCTCGACGTAGTTGACAGGGAAGTATCCCGATCGACCGCCGATGGATCCCTCCAGCCAGTTCTCGTCGATTTGGCTGCGCAGGTTGATGACGTCGCCCTCGCGGAAGCTCAGCTCTCCGTCGTTCTCCGGCTCAAAGTCATACAGAGCTCGGCAGCACGGCTGGGCTGCAGACAGAGGAGAGGATGGAGGCGTGAGTCCAGGAAACCACCTCAACAAGATTAGAAGCTGGAGCAATTCTATCCCAGTGTCAGATGGAAAATGATAGTGGGAGTTAATGTAGGTGTGGAAGGTTACGAAGTTAGTCTAAAGAAAGATTCTCCTGAAGGCCAAGATGAAATCCCTGCTGTTCCCTTTAAATTCAACACTTGTTTATGCTGCAATGACTCTTGAGCTTCAGTAGATTCTCCAAAGTGAATGTTACAGACTGTCAGATATACACAACTCAGCTCAATTACTGTACTTGAGATCATCTGGATACTTTAGGAGTGTATATATATCTGCAGCCTGGGCCAGAGGCGGCCACGCCCTGCGGGGCCCAAGGTTCTCTCCACCGTCAGAACACACACTCTCCACCAGTGTTACTCCAGCACACCGACAGTGGACGTCTGTGTGTCCAAAGCGGCGAGACCTGACAGCGTCTTGGCGCGTCTCACTCACGGGGTCGGCTCTTGACGGAGGCTCTCTGGGAGGATAGAGCTGGATATTGTGCTGCGGCTGCTCAGTGTCACAGGGGGAAAACGTCCATGAGCGCCACGTCCACGCAGAGAAAACTGGCAGGAGGCGCTGCACGCACACACACGTTACCTGCAGAGTGATAGGGAGGGCTCGTTGCAGTAGGTGTGTATCCTCCGTTTGAGTTTTCCTCTTGTCCATAGTCGAAGGACGGCTTGGGTTTGGGGGTGTATTCTCGCTTTGGTCGGGACTGAGCTTCATCCACCCTGCACATCACAGGAACATGTGTGTTCATGAGCCAATCAATCAGCAGGTTGAACAAGGAAATGCCATTAAAAAGGAAAACAAATCTAGTAACACAAAACGTGTACATTTAGCCAGGTGGGGGCAATAAAACAGGGAGAACGAAACCGCCGAGTCATCTCTCATTCCAGGTAACTGACCTTTGAGCCAGGTTCCCAGAGAGCACCTCCAGGATCTGAGAGGCCTCTCTGTGGTACTGCAGCAGAGACTCCACTAAAGACGACAGGTGACTCACCTGCTCCACCTACACGCACGCGTGCGCGCACACACACACACACACACACACACGCACGCATAAGTCTGGAAAACAGCAGTGTCATCACATCCATACACACATATACTGTTGTTATCAGGTAACGAGCTGGGATCATTAGTAGGCCTTACAGGACAACACCAAACTAACTGGTTGGACGAGCTCGTGGTGGACGGGGACAACCTGTCAGCTGACACGCTTTGTCCCCGAGGACGGGATTCAGCAGCTGTGAAGCTGAGCAGCAGCTCCCCCCTCCAGGCCTCTCAGGACGTGATTCACCATTAAAGAAGGGGAACTCACGTCCGTCTCCAGCAGGTTGTGCATGGAGCTCTCAGCCAGGTCTTTGGACTCGTGGAACTTCTCCAGCGACTGGCGGATCTCCTCATCCTGGATTTTACCCTGACGCTTCTTCTTGTAGTCATAGTCCAGGCGCCGGCTCCCCAGCTTCTTCAGATGATGCTGGAAGGAACCATTTCAGGTCCTTATGGCATTTCTGTACCTTATTTTTCGATCTTGCTCTGTTTGGGTTACCTGAATGTCTTTGATATCCTTATCAGCAATCGTCTGCAGTGGGTCAATGAAGTTCTGCTTCACATCAATGTCCAGAGAATCTTTGACCTCGGCTAACCTCATCATGGACTCCCCAAAGTCCATAAGAGCCCCACCTGGAATAAAGAAACTGGACATTTGTGCGCGCTCCCATCTCAGTGATCAACAGCAGCCACCCGCCAGCGTTCTCACCAAAGCTGGTGTTCGTGCCCATGTCTTGTCCATACTTGGTCATACACTCCCCCAGGAGGCCCTCGGGCTGGGGGTAGCCCGGACTATTCACCTGCCCCCGGATTTTGGACACCGTGCTGAGCATGGTCAGCTTGGCTCTGGTTGCTGGGTTGGGCTGGAGGTATTCCGATGTTTTACTGATGATTTCCACCACAGCTCTGCTGGTCACGTCAGCTTTCTGGACACACGAGCGATAGCAACCAGCTTTTATTTGGTGACCCAAAAGAATGTTTTCTTCAGATGTGAACTTGCATGTTACCCTCTCAAGATCCTTGAAGTCTTCATCCAGTTTGGTCCCCTCTGCTCCTCCAACCTTCTCACTGACCATCTGTAGGATGGGAATGATGGGAATGTGGTAAGTTTGGAATTCTCCCTCTTCCTATAGCATCCACTTAAGCACACAACCTGCAGTTGTCACTAGTTGAGCAAACATAAATGCACCACATGTACCTCCCACCCATTTCTACGGCTCTAATTGCCATTAAAACTCTACCATTAAGCTTCTCTCACTTCATGTCCAGTTATGGAATCTCATTAGTTCCAACACTTGTGGAATTCCCCTCACCTTCAGTAAACATTCCAACCCCATTAGTTTTGATCTTGCCTGGAAACCTTTTTTTTGTGTGTGTGCTCAGCCTTTCTAAACACCAGTTTTAAACACACCCTGGCAATAATTCTTTGGCTTGATGGACAAACCTTAACACCTAACTCAAATAAGCAGATCTCTACGACACACCCAGCAGTGCAAGGGGCAGCGACTTGACATATGTTATCCCAATGCAAAGATTTGAGGTTGAACTCGGCTTCTGGAGCTGGCGGCTCGTGTTTCTGCCGTTTGACTTGACAGCCTGGGTGAGATTCTGAGGAACCCGTAATATTCCTGCAGGCTGCTGCAAACGTGTTGGAAATCGGACTGATCTCGGCTCCTTTTAGCTCCCAGATTTCCTGATCTGGAGTTGTTTAACAGCCTTCTGTGAGCGTGAGATGAGCTGCAGATGCTCTTGCATGCAGGTGACAGCACTGTTGTGATTCACCTGTGTGACGTGTGGTTTTCTCACTCTTTGGAGACTTTGTCCACGAATGTGCCGGCCAGGACACGCCAGAACAAACGTGCTGACACTAAATGCACATACTGGATGGTCCACTTAATTTGTAAAACACCACAAACGAGCACCAACTTTGACAGAACGCGAAGAATGAGGGCACAAAAATCTCGTCAAACCGGAAAGTTTAACCCGTTCAGTGCCTGAACACGGTTGAACGCCAACTTTTGTGTCAAGAAAAAGGTTTAAACACATGCAAGGTGGTTAATTCACAGTAAAGTTGTTATCGGTGACACTTAATCGACCTAAAGGGTCAGTACATGAAGTCACTTAATTATTTAACGACGTCACCGTAAAAGGTAACTATGTTTACATGCTAACGTTATTAGCATTAGCGATATTGTTTTAAACACAGGTAACACCAGACCCAAGTCAGAGGAGTTAAACTATTTTGAATGGTAAAAAAAAAACCCAAAAACAAACATTTTAACAGAACCAAGTAATCAGAACTTGTAAAAACGTGCCATTCCAACTGTTTTGCCAGTGTTTTTATTTATGGTTAACTCGGTAGCTCGACGCTAGTCCACACTGGCCACTGGAGTAGCTAGCGAAAACACCGGCTAAAGTTCCAAAGTTGTGCGCTTACCTGGCTCGCTTTGTAAAACTGCTTCTTAAACCCCGCGACAGACATCTCGCCTGGGCAGCCACGAAGGGAAACGTGCTGGTTTGGAAACGCGACTGTGCAGGTTTACAGCGCCGAGACGGTGACTGGACGTCTTGGAACTTTGCACCGTCGACGTGAAAGTCGCTCTGCAACCACACTTTCCTGGCTGCTGCCTGTGGGAGGCTCCGCTAAGTGGGTCAGCACTTTACCAGACAAATGCATCCATTACCCCCCCCCCCCCCCCCCCCCCCCGCTTTAGACTGTCACCCCTGGGCAAATGATGTTTGGGCCGGATTCAGTTGCACATTTCGAAGTTTGTTTCATTCGGGAGCCGTTTTTTGCAGATCTATTTAAAAAAGGATGTGAATGTTAGTTTCTGACTCAAGAGATGGAGAGTTTGCTTGATTATTAGAATAGAATAAACAGCACATGTAAAATATGGTGTGGGGAGTCAGAGGGGAGATGAATGAGACTCAAAATGCTTCAAAAGAAAAAGGAAACAATTTATTACATTCTTAAAACCACATATGATGTATCCCATTCGACAACAATGAATATTGCGCACTGTGTGATTCAGTTACTCTTGGACTAGTATTATAACTTTTGTACATTTTGTCATAACAGAGAAAGAAAAGGAAGACAAACAGTTTGACGTCTGAACTTTTTTCCTAATCTTTCTCCAGTTTAAAAAAAAAATAGATCACTGACTTTACAAGACATACATGGAGACGTGTAAATAAAGCGGTGGATAAAGGACTGACGAATAAATGGAAATCACAGCAACAGAAGCATTACGTCCCCATATCGAAATTCATCTTGAACACTACCTGATTTCTTTTCTTTTCTTTCTTTTTTAAAAAATTCCTATGTCTCCTAGATTTCGTGTTACGACAGGACAAACGGGGAGGGCTTTGACACTTTGTGAGTGACATTCACAAAAAAAAAAGGTAGAACTTACGTCCACAGTGATTATTGTTATCGTCTTAGGTGCAAAGGTGAGTGAGGAGCAAAATCAATGACACTGGTAATAAAGGGGCAAGAGGTCACAGCTAACTCCCTGAGCGGCAGGCGGGCGGGTCCTCGGACCCCGCTCCGAATCTTCACAGCACCCCAGGTAAGACATGATCGTCGTGATCCGATCGTTGCTATAACGACCTTCGAAAAAGTGTCGTATGTACATGAGAAAATGCCAAAAAGAAATTGTGGGTGAGTTTGTGTGATGTGAAGGTCTGAATCTAAACAACTAAACCGACTGAAAGGCTCCTAAGTCTTAACTGGCATTGAGGCCCAACTCAGGGGGGCAGCTGGTAGCTCTGTGGGGAGGGGGGGGGCAGATAAGTGCTTCAGAAAAGTGTTGGGTTCAGGACTAAAGGCAAGAGGAACAGCAAATGTACAAAATAATACAGTTCCTCCGACCAACAACTTGTGAATCGTCGTCGTTCCATCCAACATGAGTGACAGACGCGTTACCACCCCGACTGGACTGTACTGACTGCTGGTGAGGAACGGGTGGGGGTGGGGGGGTACCCTGGGGGTGGGGGGGTACCCTGTTTCTCCTCTGTTATCATACAGGTGTTAGAGTCTTGGTTTGCCGTGCGCTCTCTTTACTGTCCATGTCTTCCTCTCTGGGATGGTGCGGAGGCTTGCAGCTAAATGTCATGTGGCCTCCGGGCGCCCCCCCTCCCGGACCAAACCGCCCTTTGTGTCCATCCTGATCGCTCGCTCGGCGGCAGCAACCCCAGCCTGCCCTGGGCAAAAAGGGGGCCGTTGCCACAGAAACCTGAGAGTACTGTCAAGAGAGGAAATGGTGCAGAGAAACAACCGGAATCCCCCGCCCCCCCCAAAAAAAGTCCATCATGGAAGGATCCGTCGCCCCCTCGTGTACACCCGACTGTCCCCTCTTCTCTCCAATGCTCGCTCTCTCTCTCTCTCCTACACATCCTAAATCTCTCCATATACTTATATAGTCATCTATTTACATTCTCATTTAAAATATCTGCTTATAAACGTGTATATAAATTAAAAGATAATTTTCTTCTTGTTCTTTCTCTATAAGTGGCATTTACAAGGAAAAAGGGTGCGTGGGACTGAGGTTTCTCATTGCATCACAAGAGCCTACATGGAGGCAGCACCAAACACTGTCTAACTCTGTGGGTCTGGTTCTAGATGGGTTGTGGAGGTCAACCTGCTCCGTGCAACAGCAGAGAGAATGACTCGTGATCTTGGTCCCAAAGGTGATGGTCGGTACGAGTGCGTGACCTGTGTGAGCGAGCTTACTGTGCTGAAGTGGAGAAACTAAAAAAGAGGTTAGAATTAGAGTCTGAAATGATGGGGGGTTTTACCGCGGAGCGACAGGGTTCGTACATTCGCTGTTGGGCTGTGGATGGTGCACTGGTGCTTATCAATGAGGTACATTCATAAATGGTTTAGTGATCCTCAGAGGATCTGGTGGCCAACTGGGCGCCTGCGTTCCGCCCATTGACTTGTTTGTTAATGCTACAGTGTGCAGAGGACCATGAGCGTGTGCGGTCTGTAGTGTAAGGTGCTTCTGCCTGCTGGGAACGTGGAGGACTACTTTGGGATCATGGGAGATGTAGTATTTAACATCCTGGATTGTCTCTTTAATTGCTGGTTGCTGAGCTTTGACATCTCTCTCCTGCTCTGTCTCTCCTCGCGCTTCCCTACCGCTCGGTATAATCTCCCTCCGTCGCCACCGCCCCGCCCGCGCCCTAGCTGTTGGTGGAGTCCGGCAGAGACATCTCGCTGCCGAACACTTCCCGGTAGAGCGGCGGGAAGCTGTAGGCGGTTTCCGGGTGGACCAGGCGGAAAAACTCCAGCTTATCGATGTGGAGGTTGCAAATGGACTTCATTGTGGGGAGCTTGGACACCATCTGTAGGAGCGAGAGAAGCAGAGAGGTGAGTTTATGAACGCCAAGCTCTGTGCACGTACATCGGGATGGGGGGGGTCGCTCTCCGCTTCACCTTGTCCAGTTTCTCATCAGAGACGCTCTTGTGTAGGCTGTGCTGCAGCGCCAGGTAGACCTTCTCCTGGAGTTTCTGAACTTTCTGGCCTTCTTTTAGCCACGGCCGGTCTACAGATGAGATCATGGAACGTTAGCTCGTTACTCCAGGGGTTTGCGCGCCGTTTGATGATGTCCAACACATCTTTTCAGAGCGATTCTATCTGCATACGTGATAAACAGTGTACGTGTGGGAAATCACCAGGGGACAGAAGGACGGCGGCGCTGAACAGAGCCACCTCTTCATCAGTGAGCTGCAGACGACAGAGACCTTTTCCCAAGTCGAACACGGCGCTGACCAGGTCATCGCACCCTGCAAAGGCACGGGAGGTTAATGACACGTCAGAAATCAGAGGATCGGAGGATCGCTAGCGCGCTCCCATGATCCTGTTGCTCATTAGAACCCAACTGATCCTCACCGAGCGCCTTGAAGAACTGGGCCGGGGCGAACTTCCCGTTGAAGAAAATGGTGCCGTTGTTGACGTTGAAAACTCTGCACATGCGGATTAGCAGGACCTCCAGGCATCCTGCAGTGGTGGGCCACAGACAGAAGCAGAGACATGGAGAGATGGACAAAGAAGAGGAAGGAGGAGGCCGGGACGAGGGGGGGCGGTGGGACACACAGAGGACGGGGGCCAAGATACTCCAGCACGCATAACACAAGATAGAGAAGGTAAATAATTTTGACCCAGATCTGCACACAGCTCATACATACACGGCTACGTGAGTGCATGGAACTCCTGCGTGGCGTTTTGTGCGACCAGATTTTGTGTAATGCTCTGTTTCCTTGGCAGGACAGTCAGGAGTACGTCAGACAGGCACCGACCTGCTTTCAGCAGAATGATCTGGTCGTTCTGACACAGGTCCATGAAGCCGGCGATGCGTTTGGCGAACTCCACCACGTACTGGATGGCGTTGGTGATGTGGTGCGCGCACTGCTGCCACATCCACTCGGCCGACTGCGGAAACGACACGGAAAAAGGAGCTCGGTGAGACCGGGCTCGGCAACGGCTGGCCGGCGCCTGCCCGTTTCCCGGCGTTGGCCACACACCTTGTTCTGGTACACGCGCGTCTCCTCGGCTGAATACTGCACCCAGGTGAATCTCTTCATGTCTTCGGCGCTGTACTGGCACGTCTCTAGGTGAGACTTTACAATGCTCTGAGTGATGTGCTCTGAAAAGACATAGAATCGAACACTATTTATTGTTTATTCACAATAGGCTTGAATCAATGAACTGAGGGATCATCGTGGTTGTAAATAGTCACCGAGGTCTGTGATCGAGCAGTCGTCTGGCAGATTGTCCAGCATCTTGTGTGCGTTAACCAGCAGTGGATGTGTTGTCGAGTGTGTGTGCAGCAGCTGGATCCCGTTGCCGTCGGCCCCGTCCAGCACGGTTTGCTGCGGGGAGTTCTGATTGGACAGGGACGAGGAAGAGGAGGAAGCGGACGACGAATTGGAGGTGTTTCCGGTGCTGGCCCCTCCCCCGCCCAGCAGCTCCAGGCTGCAGTACTCGCTGGCCTCCTCAGGGGTCAGGGGCAGGTCGAACAGGTCTGGCAAGGCCGCGATATCATCCAGGTCGCTGAGGGTGGAGCTGGAGCCGCCGGTGCTGTACGATCGGCTCAGACCTTCCTCCGCGTCCTCCTCGCCGCCGCCGCCGCCGTTGTCCTTGGGTAAGGACAGAGCGGTGGAGCCCGCGCCCCCCGTTCCCGCACACTCCTGGGACTTTTGGTGTTTCTGGACCTCGGCGTAGAGGCTGTCGCGCTGTTTCTTGGACATGCGACCAAACTTGACCGCTGCAGCAGGAAAACAGATGTCGATACATGAAAATTACGGGTGAAATCGACGACGAGGACGAAGGTTTAGAGAAGAGCTCAGGACTGGGGAGGCCAGAGCGGCGCCGTTTCTAAATCGCACACATCTGACAAGCTCCTTAAACCCCTGCTGGATCTTTCTGTCCCGCATAGATAACACCCGTGTTCCCCTGCGCTCTGGTGGACACTATAGTTGAGGGCTTCAAATTCCCCTGGTATCAGATTTAAAATAAATGAGATAAACAGACTAGGATTCACTAGTACGCCTCCATCTGCACGGGCTGAACCCAAAGTCCTTATATTTTTAAATGAAAACTATAAAAAAAACTCCAATCCTACTCCGACCTCCTATTCCTTCCTTAATCGGTGTGTTTCACAGCTAACGGCGTTATATAAAATGTGCACAGTGCCTCCTTTGTGCCCGCTCACCGTCTCTGCTCATGCCCAACGCCAGGCACTTCTGCAGGCGGCAGTGCTGGCAGCGGTTGCGGTTAGTCCGGTCGATCAGACAGTTCCTCTGCCGGGAACAAGAATACATGGCGTTGTTCTGCTGACTGCGGCGGAAGAAGCCCTAAACAAACAGAAACGCCATCAGCTGCTTGCACATTGGCGGCTGAACTGAAACACAAGGTTTGCAGGAAGGAGACATCGGATTCGTTTGGGTGTTTCCTCCTCACCTTGCAGCCTTCGCAGGTGATGACTCCATAGTGGATTCCTGAGGACTTGTCCCCGCAGATCTTACAGGGGATGACCTCGATCTGAGCTGCAGGGACAGAGAAGGAACATCGATCAAAGGGGTTAAAAATGAAAAGTCCCCGAATAGCACAAAAGAGAATCTTTGACATGCAAAGAGGCGATAAACACTGGTGGATTGTTCCGCACACAGACCAGCACGGACGCCTGGGTCTTGCACTAATTCGGCTCGAAGAGTGTGAAAATCTGTAGATCGAAAACAAAATGCTGCCTGTTTTCTGTATGAACAGATACAATCTGCGGCCATTTGATGTTATACTGCTCTTATCTGGCTGGATGGATTTTTTTTCTTTTTATGCCGTCCAGAAAAAAAATCAAGCCCTTGTCTCTTTGATCCCGGCTTCTTCTGTCGTCATCGGGCCAGTAAATCTGTAATCCATTTACAGTGATTCTTTAGAGGAATGTGCACTTATTTTCCTCTCACTGCGTGCAACTTATTACCATTAAATTACATGAACTGCAGCATTGTGCGCATGAACCCGTCGCCTGTGTGAGCGTCCTATCAAAATGAGATACGTTACTCCCAGAAGGCTCTTCTCTGCCGATACCAGAGGCAGCTGCGAGGCCTTTTGGCCTGTTGATTCATTTCACCTCTGTCCTCGCTGGCGTCCTCCCGCACCTTCTCGAGTTTCAGTTTAGTCTGAGTGTAATCTAGGAGTTCCATATCTGAAGGGAGTTGTGCACAGCTTTACGATTCTCCTGACTGTAAACCTGTTTATGATTAATATGAAAACAGTCCGTCAGTGGCATTTTATTGTGTGTTTGAGGCGATCATTAACACCAAAACAAAGACATCCAGTACTTTGGACCGACGCGCGTCGGTCATTAATACAGGCACTTCTTTTAAGGGCCTTGTTGAAAGACAGAGAGAAGACGAACCGTCCTGCATGTGACCCCCATGAAGGACCAGCAAACAAAACAGGGAATCACAGGACATTCCCACACGCACAAAGGCGCCTTACTTCTCGATCGAGGCTGAAAAAACAACCACGTCGTCCTACAGCTGTGCCGACTCTACGGCTTCAGCTCAATTTACAAAAATCCCTCCTGCGCCACTAATGAGAAGAGTGCACGGAAAACCACGGCGGCCTGTTATGCGATTGGGGAAGAATTGCTGCAGTGTTAACTGGAAAACACAACTTTCCACTCCTTCACCCCCTTTTTTAATGACAAAGTCAGATGCCTCTGAAACAGTTGACTAAAATACTCCGAGTGATCATGGCAGCTGGAGGCATGCAGCGGAAAAAAAAAAGAGAGAGAAAAAAAGATTTCCCTCCCTGTTTTTTTCTCAGGTTGCCCTCCACCCCTCCCTCCCGGTGCAGTTATATAACTCCTGTCTGTGAGCATTCCTCACAACACTCATTCAGCAGGCTCACTCTAGCAACACCGATTCCCCGCCCCTCCTCCTGCTCCAGCGCTCCCATTGGCTGGTGGGCGTCCGCCGCCCGGCTGTGATTGGCTGAGCCTCCTGTCGCTCTGGTGCAGCAGCCTGTCAGCCCATGTGGATGGTCTGTCCTACTGACACACTTTCCCACTGCAGGGGGAGACAGAGAAGGAAGGCCTGCGCGTTCCCGACTCTCCACAGACCCGTTTTTAAGGTGGAGCTGAGAAACGCTCAATCTTCGTAAAAAAACATTTCCCTGAAGGCTGCTAGCCAGCATCACAAAACTGGCTGTTACATAATAGCAAAATCAACAAAGCCACCAACATGCGGCCATTTTGTCAGGCGCCTCAACTGTCTTTGATGGTTATTATGATTCTATAACCCCACTCTGGCTCTGATATTGTTTTCTTTCAAATAAATCCAGCTGTGATCTGTAACCATGACATTCCCTGTTTGATTTGACTGTAATGCCCTGTACTTGGCTTGAGTTCACTCCAGTCAGATGGACTCTGAACCTCAATGTCAGCTATTCGGCACCCACCCTTCTCCCCAGCATTTGACATTGAGCTTCTTCTTCAACACATTCTATTCTGGTCCTTTGCTGAGGGCCAGAATGACACAGATGCCCCGTCAACAGCCCCTGTTGCTACAGCAACACGCGGACATGCTTTTTCACCCCTTGCTACTGCTGTATATTTGGAGAGAACCCCCAGTAAACCTGGATTTAATGGAGTAAAAACACCCATTAGGCAGTTAGCTAAAGTATTAACTGAGGAGCTAGACCCAGCGCCTCTCGTGCTAAATTGTTAAATAAATGTGTATTTAAAGACATTTGACATGTCGCACGATCCAAGCAGAAGTTAGCATTCTGGGCATGTTTCACAAAGTGTCTGTTAATGTTGAAACAGTTGATGCAGCCTCACACAGCTCGGGGCAGCGTTGACTCTCAAACCCTAATATCAGTGATGACCTGTACAAAAACCGGCATCTGACCTTCAGCGCCCTCCAGATTACGAATACTACAACAGCTGAAAAGGTTTTTTTTTCACTCCCCTAATGTGGTTCACAAAAGCCGCCGCCACTACGTGTCTCTCATTCACTCACA
Source organism: Takifugu flavidus (assembly GCF_003711565.1). Taxonomy (NCBI): domain Eukaryota; kingdom Metazoa; phylum Chordata; class Actinopteri; order Tetraodontiformes; family Tetraodontidae; genus Takifugu; species Takifugu flavidus. The sequence goes on from NC_079534.1 coordinate 555,280, forward strand.
TTAATGCTGTCACCTGTGTATGAGTATTAAACAAAATAAAAGCTTTTACACAGTTTACACGCCATTTTTTCTAAAGGGTTCAACTTTGAACACTGTGTCCCCTCTGCAGGTGTTATCACCCCGCTAAATGTGTAACTTTGTTATCTTTACAAAGTCCAATTTCATATGGGGTGTAAAAGCCTTCGGTGTTAGAGCAGCATGATAAAGAATTGTGAATTTGACCTCCCCCTCGATACAGTGTCACACTCACACATGATGTTTCTTGGTCCCACAGCCTTAAAGCACTTCTCTTTTTCACACCTCACCCAGCATCTTATTGATTACACGTGACGACACGTAGCTCCCAGCTCCACGGCCCCCGGTGATGAAAACCTAAGGAGATGCTGCTAGAACTCCAAATTAGACGCTGCTGGGCCCAGACTCGCATGTGTGGAGCGCGGTCGTCCGGGAGAGCATTCAAATCAAGGGGCTCTATTTTAAAAGATGCAAATACCAGCGGAGGCCAGGCTGAGGCCCACGGAGGGGGATTACAACAGAGCGGAGAATTTCACAGGCCCCTTCTGCTGCTTCTCAGGGTTGGACACAAGTCTTCTGGGGTTCTTAGCGCGTCTATGTGTGAATACTGATAATCCACTGATAATGCATTGATTGTGCTCAACTGTCGCCGGTTATGGAGAGAGAGAAAGAGAAGGGGAGAGAGAGGGGTGCATCCTGAGCACCGAGAGGCCGCTGTGACTCAGCAGTTTGGGATCAAAGATTCTGACAGTGACCACGGGGACAAGAAAGTGCTGACACACTTGTGGCAAAGCAACAGGTTGGGCGACTATCCTACATTTTCAGGCGGTGAGCTAAGAATGGGCTGCAGTTTGTTTACATTTGGATATCCTTCCAGAAATGGAACCTCCCTCCACCAGAGGCCCCCTGTGCCTTTCTCTCCCCCTCCCTCCTCCACTCAGTGAAAAAAAAAAAATCTCTTTCCTCCCTTCAGAAAAACACAAAAACCTCCTGGCTGCTTATCAGCTTTCCACCACAGCAAAGAGCTGTTAACGTACCTAAACAGAAACACGACTCAGGCCTAAATCTGACCAGTAGGTTTGTTTTAAATAAAACAATAAAGTCTGTCTGGGCTGCAAAATATCTTTAAAAAACGCACAAAGGCAGGACTGATGCTCTGGTGACCGCATGCATTAATATTGCAGATGTCGCCCGAGTTGTCAGGGCTGTTCAAGTTCAGTCTGAAATGGAGAGACACATGGAGGACGCGCCTACAACCGCACATGGCGCTGCACGGCGCTGCGCGGCGCTTCCAACGTGCCGCCCCCCTCCCTCCGTTGCGTGCGCGGCCGCTGTCTAATGTCGGGTGACATAACCAGGTCAGTGGAACAGCCAGGTCCCTCTCCTTCAGTGCGCTCACACTGTCAGCCATGCTGGCACAGCCGTCACAACATCACGACATGACACCTACCCCAACGCTGCGCACGCCCGCTGTTGAGGGCGCAGAAACTTAACAGGAGGAAAATAAAGTTATATCCAACAGGGGGGAGTTCTGCCAGTGTTTTTGTTGCAGAATACGTCACTTGTTTCTTTTAAGAATCGCAGAATCTCGATTACATAATATATATATTTTTCGTATTTGTTTTCTAAAACAGCTCCTCGCCCTCCGTCCGCTCATTGCATAACCTTAACACGAAGCGTTAGACAATATGTATGCAAGGGAAGACGTTTCTTTTTAAAACCACGCATATCCGCCCTCTCCAAGCCGTTCAGCACGATTACGCATGTGTCCCCTTCTGCCGAGCCAAATCTGGTGCTAAACGCCACATTTTTTTCCTGTTTGAACAGCGTAGCGCCAGCTCTCATGTTGAACTTCAATGTGGAGCCTGCAGCCTCCGGCTCTGCGCAGACATAATCCAGTCATGAGGGATTAATGCGCGCAGGGAGGAAAAACAGGCGCACTCCAGAACCCCGTGCGCACACATGTGGTCATCCCTGTCCGCACAAAACCCAACACCGATCCTTGAACTTTACACGATAAAAACAACAGATCGATGCTGGCAGGAAGTGAACTTACCTCTCATTTTGGTGTTTTCTTTCTTTTCAGCGTCGAGCGACGAAAGCTTGGCTACATGTGGTTATCGTAGGTGCCAGGGTGGAGGAGAATTACGCAGAGCCAGACTTCACTGACTCCAAATATTAACTTCGTCCCGGCTGCACACAGCGCTGTTTAAAGCACGACAAAGATAGACAGGGGGTGAAACTAGCCGAAACTCCTCTTCTCTATCGCTCGGTTAAGTCCACGCGAAACACAAGAGCGGCGAAAAGCGTTTTGGATCGCATCGTCACGGCGACGAGATTCGGCGCAACTTTTCAACCAGAATAATCCCACAGTGGACGCGAGGTGCTCGGCGCCCCCCTGTGCGCTCTGACTATTGCTTGCTTTCCTCTCAGTCTACCCTGCTAACCTACTTTCTCCGAGCGTGGACTCTCCCATGATCTCACTGCCGACAGCTCATCGCGCTGGGCTCGCGGGGGCGCGCACTCGGGAGCGAGTTTAAGGTGGCTGCGCAGAAAAGGACGCGCCCGGCTTTCTCACTGGCAACGACAAATCCGTAAAATGTCAGGATCGGACCGTTGGTTCTGCTTTAGAACGTTAATGTTACCCATTACGTCGACCTATTACATCATCTAATTACAAATGAGACAAGTGTCAGTTATGAGCTCTGTGACATTCATACCTGAGGGATTAGGTGTTGTCAATGGAAGCTGGGAGAGGCTGTAAATGAGCTTCTTTAACCTAGTAAACAACAGAAGGCTTGGAAAGTTTCTCAGAAACATTCGTGGAACAAAAGTGTGCATTGAATGGTACTTTGAGGAAGCATTTCACCTCCATTTCGCAATCCAAACCTCACAGACGTCCGAACTTTCACTTCCAATATGAAAGTCGCCACAATGAAAGGCCAGTGGGGTCGGTATCAATGCAGGAGACTGCAGAGGATAATTCCGAGACATTCATTTGAGCAACAGTTTCCCAATGAGCTGCATTCTTTAATGTTCTCATAAGAAATTGCTCTGGCCCTTCTCCCAGAGATTGCTCAGCACCACGCCATTTGTTCTGAGCGAAGCAGCTCCGGGGTTTAACATGACCTTCCATAAGTCTGAGACATGCCCCCCCCATCCCTCCTCCGTTCCAGGCATGCAGAAACACATTACTGGAGTTTTGCTCCAACATTTGCATCACATTAGTTTAACAAATGCTGATTTGGAGCGCACAGGAAGGAGCTGCACCAAACCTGTGATTCTTTCTTTTGTAGCACATTCTCATCCTGATCGGCATGTAACAGGATGGTACATACAGTATGTGTGGGTGGGGGGTGGTGATGGTGTTTGGGGTTGCTATAGCGAGTGGCCTTATGATGCAATTCCCTGGCAGCGCTGTTACGAAACAGCACAAAGGCAGAGATTACTCAAACTAGGTTAGTGGAGCAGCTGAGCACAGAGCAGCCATGGCTGCGTATTGCTCTCTGATTCTCACACGCTCGCCCACAAACGCTGGTACTTGCATTCGTCTCTGTGCCCCCCCCCCCCCCCCAACCCATCCCGTCCCCACACCCTTTCCCTTCTCATCATTTTTCATACATAATCGCCCATATTTTGGCCGGCACCTCCTCTCGCTTCCTCTGCCCGCAGCCCAGGATGGAACGAGCATTAATAGCCTGATATTTTATTCATGCGCACAAGTGCAAATCCTTATTTTTCCAACATTTCTGCACTCGTTGCTCTCAGGCTTTTGTGCAGACCGTGCTCCCCCCCCCCCCCCCCCCCCCCTTCTCTCGCCCCATGCACAACTTCCACCAAAGCCCCTCTGTTCTATGTCTCCCTTGACAACGGCAGTGGCATTTTGACCTTAGCAGTTACGTAACTGCTGCGCAGCGTGGTTGAACAGCAGAGGAAGGGGAGTGGGAGGAGAGGAGGGATTCGGCACTGGCTCGTACGCGGCAGACATTTTGTCCTTTGATGATAAAGTAGGACTTTAAATAAGAGGCAAGGAAAAAGAAGAGCTTAGCGTCGGGACTAAAGCCACCAGCAGCAACGGCGAAACAGGATAAGTGAGCAGAGCGAGGGAGATAACAGAGATGACATAATTAGATTAATGTTTACTTTTCTGACACTGTGATAGGGAGCACACACAGATCTTTTGACAGCCAACAGTGACACCTTCAATTGTGACAGGTCCGTGGAGAGTGAAGTGTTTATTTTAGAGTTTTAATTAAAAGCTGCCAAAGCAGAGCAGCATCCCCTGCCACGCACTAGGAAATGTGAGCTAGGACATCCCGCCGTAGTGCCGACTCGGCGCGCCCGCAGCAGCTCCGGTGTTTTGAATGTCGTCCCGAGGACCTCGCCGTTGGGAACAGCACAAGGTTGCTGCTGACTCGGACCAAAGTGCAGCCTCGTGACTCCCCCAAGGATACATTGAACGGCCCCGCTCGCACTTCAAAGAGCCATTGTGGAGATTTCAGAACAACTGTATCTGATCGGTTGCATATGGTTGGAGTCGGGGCCCTGGGCCAGACTCTCCGCATTAGCGGCCTCACATTCCAGACTGCGTTGTCACATCATGTTGTCAAACCTTCATGAGCGTGAGCACGGCGGCTCCTCCAGATGGGACTTTTCTTTGTTTCTAATTTGGGCCATTTCGCTCCTCACACCAGCACACATGCACATACATGCACAACACAGTGCCAGTCAGTTTGCTGGAATTATGTCTGACTCCCGCTCTACTCAGAGCGGTAATCCTCCACTCCCTCTTCCCTCATTCAGTTAATCTCCCTGTTTTCTCCTCTCTGGAGGAACCTTTAATCCCTCCTCCCTCCCCTGTCCACAGTCAAGGTTCTGTAATCTGTAAACCCGGAGCTTTGCTGCGTCACTGGGTCAGTGTGTCAGATAGAGTATAAACACAGTTCCTATCCTGGCACAGTCGGGGCCCCACTACCCCCCTTCACATCGCTTCACGCTCGCCTTTCCCGGCGCTCTATTTTTTTTATTTCCGCGAGTTCTGGTTTTCCTACCAGCTCCCGCTGCCGCTCAAGCAAATCTGCTTCTTTTATTGTTCTGTCTTTTGTCTTATCAGTTTCATTTTTCATGTGTGTGGCTCTCTGGAATAATAGTGGCTCCAGATTAAACAAGACGCCAGCTCAATCACAGGCAGTTAGCTGAAGATTAATCTCACTCCTATGCATTACAGCATAAACAGATACGTAGAAGGTTGTCCTGTTCCTGGCCTGAGTCGCACTCAACAAAGTTTTTCCTCAGGACATTCTAAACAAGTAACACTTGGCGACCAGTTTTTGCATGGAAGAAAAGGTAAAACTTTGCTCTGTTAAATCACAATCCAGTTTTTTTCTCCCCCTCTTCGCCCACAGCTCTATAAACCAATCACCATTCAGCAGCACGCCAATGGGGATGTGACAAGTCCTTGAAAACCTATTTTACAGTCTCGGTTTAATCTTTAATCACACATCAATGGCTCGAAACCAAGCGTTCCGCCATAATCAATCTCCTCTCTGTTTACAGACCAGCTTATTTTAATTAAACTGCATCAAATATTTATGTCAGCAAATGGCAGCTCTCTGCAAACACAGGCAGTCGCAGCAACCGCAGGATCGTTCTCCAAGCCTACCCCAACCTTTTGTGCTTGGTCACGGACCTGGAATTTACAGACTGGAATGAAAAACCTACAACCCAGGACAATTATATGTCTAATGTTTGTGTCTGTTCATTTCTATCTGTCCTATTTCCTATTTTCTGGGTCCAGCTCAAAGTTTCTTCCTGTTAAATGACATTTTTCTTTCATTGTCCTGGCATTGCTGCTCTGGGTTTCTGTGTAGAGGGGCGATCCTGACTGTTACAGATGCTGTTGGACTCAACAGACCCACCTCTCCAACTCCTGGACCTTCGTTAATGTTACTGTTCCTCCAGACATTTGGAGCACGCAAGGCTGACGTGAGCACGCTGTCCACCATATGCCCAGACATGTCTCCACAAACATAATCAGCCGGTTACTTGCTCCGTCACTCATCTCTTTTTCTAATTCCTAGAAAAGCAGGTTCGGCACACACACACACACACACACACACACACACACACACACACACACACACACACACACCACACACACACACACACACACACACACACACACACGATTGAATAGAGGGAGGGCCTCTTCGATGTTGACACATCCCCAGAAGCGCAGCGTCTAGTTTGGTCAATACACTATCAAGACTGGAGACAGATGTCACTGATTAAAGTGTGGACGCACTCTCACGACCGCGCGCACTCGCTGCAGCGTGGAGCAAAAAATACCCCAAAACGTGTGATGCAAGTGAATACCTGCCATTGGCAGAGCGGGTCAGAGGGACAGGCCGGTTGCCACGGCGGTGTTTTGCCGTGTTTATCTCCTGTGTGATTCAACGTGCTTCGCCATGTGAACTTGACCCAGTTACTGCGCGCCGAGTGCGCGTGTGCGCACGGACACATGGGCACACGCATGCGATCACACATGGACACAGAAGGCAGCGCTGGCGTTGAAGGAGGCCTGCGAGATGGAAACAGTTATTCCAGTATCCTGCGCATTTTCCTCAACTGTGATCATTCCCCCTACCGCCGCCCATCAGCTCGCTTTCCCCATCTTTGGCTTGATAATCAGTCATGTGTCATTCTCTCATTTCCCCCTTGTTCCATAGATCCTAGACTCTCTTCCAATTTTCCTGCTGGAGCTGTTTTTTTAGTATTCAACTCCCATACTCCCTGTGTAATCTTATTATGTCGACCCACATGTAATAAATCAAAAATAAGATAATGTAAGTCCTTTTCTTGCCTCCTCTTGGCTGACTATGAACGGATTTTCTGCTCTTATTTTAATGCCGTGTTTGTCACGTCTAAATACTTCAGATATCTTATTTGAATGTGTTTATGTCAGTAATGCAGTTTATGCCATTAGAACTGTTGGGATGAGTCATCGCCGAACAACTGGTAGAAACAGCGACCCCCAGCGGCGAGCATGTGCCACAGCACGGCGTGCTTATGTAATACTGAGTTTGCGCTGCAGCGTGCACATTTCGCCACTTTATTTGGCCAAGATTGTCAACAAAGTTCTCATACACATGATGCGCCACAACTTTAGGCACTTTATTGAGTTTCAGAAGTGCAGATGAACGGAGTCTTTATTGTTCCTCTACTCTGACACACAGTGTCACATTTTCACTCTGTGTGTGTGCGTGTGTCACCATAGCAAAAGCTAAGCAGCAGTGGCACACTTCCTTAGAAATATTCTACTCCTACATGTGCCACGAGTACCACATCACAGATTGACAGCTCCGACAAACATTATGCAATTCCGCCCCGTTATGTAATCAGGCTTTGGAGCAAAAGGTTTGATCAGAACCTGGTGTAAAGGCCTGGCGTTGGGGTGAAAGGACACTCACGGCATGATTAGCTGATGCAGGGTATTCTTTTAGAAATGTAAGAGAGCTTCGTGAGGACTGTGCAGAAAGCCTGCATTGCGTCTCAGCTGGGAGCAGAGAAAGCTGAGAGAAAGACGACAGGAGGAGGAGAGCAGGGGCACAGCAAGGAGAGAAAAGGGTGTGTCTTTACTGACCTAGATAGAGCAATGAACCCCTCCACCCCTCCTCATCCTTCCTCACCCACCACGCTGCCTCGCCACTGACGTGGAAAGGGCACTTTTGAACGGCTCCAGACAGACAGGAATAAACGCAGGAGGGCAGGATGGAGGAATAACAAGCCCGGACAGGAGGAACGGAGGGAAGCTCAGGCGAGACTCCAGAAACACTAGATCAAGCGAGACTTGAACAAATATACCCACAATAATACCAGATCAGGGGGAGAGCTGGGAAATATGACTGTGAAAACAGGAAAAGCCCGAAGGGATTCAAAACAAATTAATGATAACAACAAGCCCCATCCAAAATATGAAGCCCCCTTCATATCCTGTGCAATATTAGATTTCAGCCTTTATTTTCGGAGAATAACATTTGTGGTTTTTAATAAAATCGGGGCATTGCCAACAAATGCAATAACTGCAGAGGTACAAGCTGTAATCCCTAATAAATGAGACTTAATCTGTGATTTCATGTGTGGTTTTCTTGTGGCTGAATTAACTGTATTCAGATGAACGTCCTGTATTCTTCACGCGTCCACATCTGCTGACGGAACTACGGCTTCTCATGGTGGCTCATCATTCCTCACCTTTCCTCTGTTTTCAGAGAGGATCCTCATTTTTGGAGTCAAGGCCTCCACATTTCGGAGAGAAGGCAAAGGCCAGTCTTCTGGGCCCGTAAATGCAACTAAAAATAGATCGAACCACTTAAAGCTAAACGTAAAAATGGAGCTTTTATAACCTGAACTTTTCCCCTGCAGTCGTCTGTATTTGTGTCAGCATCCCCAGCTGTTCTGTTTGGCCCGTCCAAACATTTTCTCCAGATTATATTTTCATATTTCCACCCCCGTCCCATTTAAAAGCCCATCAGTCATCCTGAGTGGTTACTTTCCATCACGATGTTCTTTCCCTCGTTGAATTTGCTTTTAGCTGAACTTGTTTTTTTTGTTGTTTTTTTTTTTTTCTGCTGAGGTCCGTGGACTTATCTCTGCACTTTGGGTACCCTCTTGAGTTAGTGGAAACACTGACGCAGATGAAGCCCAGAGATGCTTTTGTCTTTCTCAAGTTCGACCAAATGTACAGGACAAAACCCACTCCAGCCCCCTCCGCTCAGCTCGTGGGGGCCGCCGAACGCAATGCTGCCTGATGTGGAAAAACACCAGCGATTCTCATTTTCTCAACCTAATTTCCCCGAGCCTGTGGTCTCCTTTCTTCTACCCGAGTGGCCGAATTTGAGGCCTAAAGGATTCTGACGCAGACGGTGATTCATCTACGCGGCGTTTGACCTTCCAGACCCTTGAGGAAAATCGGTCCGTACAACACCGAAACATTCCGGACTCCGCTCGTCCCGATTCCTTTGAACGAGACGCAGGTATAAACTGTGTATACAGACTAAATATTACAACAGCCTAAATCTGACAACGGCGGCGGGTTGGGTCAGTGTGCCATGATGTGACACGCAGCTCTTAGTCACTCTGGCGTGTACATGCCCGCTGCCATAAACAACTGAATCAGACACCCAGAAGAAAAACAAGCGGAGGTGGTGTTTCTGTGAGGAGGAACAATAGGAAAACAACAGAAGCGATGGCCCAGCGCGTCGGCCTCCGCCATCTGTTGGAGGCCACGTCGACCGAGTAACAACCTGGTCGGAGCCGCGTGTTGATTCTTCTCTGAGCGCGTGCGCCACATCCGGAATCTTTCCATAGGTCCTACGATAAGAAGAGCTTTAAGCCCTCGTGCTGCAGCTGTTTCGGTTCCTGTCAGCTGCTGCTCAGCTCAGGGGACGCTCCAGGCTATTTTTTGCTCGACAATTCAAGTACGATGATGGAATACAATACATCAGGCGAATATTTTCCCCGTCATGACATGGATTTTCCGAGAAAAAAGCAAAAGTTCCGTTCAAGTGGTGAATTTTTTTCCCCCCGCCCCTAAATTTTGTTGATTTTAGCAAGAGAGACAAAAAAACCACCCCTTCAAACCTGGCTGCTGAAGAGTGCAGAGGATGTGCGCTTCATCGTGCCTGTTGAGCTCAATTTTGCAATTTCCTCTTTGGAAACATTGAACCTAACCAACCCCCCCTCCTTTTTTTTTTGTTTTTGTTCACTGAGGGACCGCGGCCTTGCTCCCCCACCCAAACTCTTCAAAACCATTGGTACAGATCAAATGATAATGTGTGTGGCTGGTTAGTGCCACCTTTACATGAACTTACAGTATATCACGTAGAACTGATCTCGCTCTTTTTTATAACATGCTGGGAGGTCGTGAAACTGAAAAGGAAACTGTCTGCGGTCTGCTTAGAGCATGCGAACTTCTGCGCCTTGGCTGAAACACAGATGCGAAAGCAGCATAAATGTGCATGCTTTGTCTATAAGTAACACTTGAACCAGCAGGAACCGTCCATCACACACAGATCACGACAACTGGGTGAGTTTTTATTGGCACTCTAAACTCTCATATGCTTGAATTGTGAGATCAACAGCCCCTACAGACGTTACAGATGGAAAATGGATTCTAAACGTTTGCGGATCAAGCTGAACTTTGACAATCTTATGGTGATAAATAGAGGCTGAACTTCATGGCCCTGCTTTCTAAAACGCTATCTCTTTTACAGATAAATATGTATCATTGCACCAACGTCACCAACCCTCCATGCAAGGTGGACTACCTCAGCGCTGTGGCGTACACTCCTTTGTTTCTCCTGGGTTTGTGTCTCAATATCGCCGCTCTACGCACCTTCATCGCCATAAGGGCCTCCTGGAAAGACACCCACGTCTACATGTTCAACCTAAACATGGCTGATTTTGCCCTCATCCTCTTCCTGCCCTTCAGGATATACGATGCCCTATTTTGCCTCCCCAGGACCAAATGGTGTACATTTCTAATATTCATCCATTACATTAACATGTATGCCAGCATTCTGACCACAACGGCCATCTCTGTGCATCGCTTCCTCATCATAAGGTTTCCTCTGCAGGCCAGGTCATGGCGGAAGAAGAAGGAGACAGCTTTTGCAGTGTGTCTGGTCGTGTGGGTACTTTTGGTGACATCGTGCGCTATATTTAGAGAGGAAAATGACCCCGAGAAACTGTGGAACTGCTTCGAAAGATGCAAAAATCGCCCACTTAATCTGGTCTTCATTTTGATTGTGACCTGTCTGGGCTTCCTCACCCCACTGCTGATCATTGTTTACTGCTCCCACCAGATCATCACCATTCTGTTAAAGGACGACAACAGGTCAGAGGAGAAGATGAGCACCATCGGCATTGTGACGGCAAACATGGCTGTGTTCATTTTCTGCTACATGCCCATCCACATTGGCTTTCTTGTCAACTATTATTACAAATTTCCTCCTGACTGGCAGGAGGTACTCTCACCTGTACATATTTACTTACTCGTGTGCGAGTGGATCGCTTCCACAAACTGCTGTTTTGATTCCATCAGCTATTATTTTTTAATGAGGAGGTATTATTCAGATGCTATGAAAAGAGTTTCCCTCTGGTTCCAGTTAAAATCTTGAAATCTTCCACATTTTTGGTCTAAATTTTAACTCCCCCTCTTGTGAGGCCAACTTAGTTTTAAACCTGTTGTAATTTAACTTTCCACGCTTGTCATATAGAATCTTATGATTTGAGATTGTTATCCGCTTCTATGCGGAAACCGCAACGCCTTCGTGCTTTCTGTGAGAACTTTACACCTCAGTTGCAATGTCTTCTCTCATTGTGCAGCGAATCTACATTCTGGTCGCCAAGTCCAGGAAAAACAAAAACCGGAAACCGTCGATCATATAGTGCCAGTGTTTGTCTCCCCCGTGTGGCTTAAAGGGTAACTACACCACACGGTTCCGTCTCTGTTTACGTTCCGTCTTTGATGACAAATGTGCCTCATTTACAGAAAATAAAGCACAGTAATGATGCAAACATTCCACCGACTCCCGAGGAGAAGTACAGATGCATTTTGCAAGCGCGCATTGCGTAGGCCTGTGTATAATGATATGCATTTATTTCAATGAGTGCATTCAGAACCACAAGGGACAACAATAGCAGTCAATTACATAATGCCATTTAATAGCAGTACTCCAAAGATTGATGGATAATATATCAGTAGTATCTTAGCAACTGAAACGAAAAGAAGGCAGCTGATGAAGGCTCATTTCTGGCCTGCAAATCTACTCTAACAACATATAGATGGGCTGAAGTCAGCACTCAGCCAGACTCACGTAAATACTGTACATACATCTTATTCACAGCATTGTCACAAAGAGAAGGGGGAGAACAGAAAATAAAAAAAACAAACACACAGATCCCCTGGCAAACCGCACCGACACTACACCTTCAGGTCGACTTTATTTACACTATTCACACATGGTAAGTGCTGCGGATTCGAATGCAAGAAAAAAGTCTTTGTGCTTTCCCTTCTTACTGCACAGATGTGTGACTATAAACATGAAAAGGATGAGTACATTCATTGACCGAAAACAGGCATTGTTCACCGTTTCTCCTCCAAGATGGCAGCCGGTTGCCAATGACAACCGCAAGACAGAAACAATCCGGATGGGAGGAAAAATAGGTTAACAGTCCTCTGACAGCATCTCAGTTGTTCGGAAGGTTTGTTTCTGAGGCACCTCCGAATGGGCACAGTTGCTTAACAGGTATCAAACAGAGGTCGTGTCGGGGGGTCATCGGCTCTATTACATATTTACAGTCTTTGTTACATGTAACAGTATTTCATAAACAGACTTCTCGACGCCGTCGGGGGCTGAAGCCGTTGTTTTCCCAGCAGCAGAAGCTGACGTGACGTCCAAGAACAAAATAACATTCGGCGTGTGTGTAGTCAAAGGCATTCGTAGAGTGTGTGAGTGCATGTGATGCGCCGCCGCGGGGTTCCGTGGCACTCAAAACCATTCCTCCCAGTTTTATTAATTATTTTTTTTCAGGCGTGCTACACACGATGAAATCCTTTCGGCTCGTGAGTAAAAAGAGGCGACTCCGATCGTAAAAACAGTCATGACATTTGCTTTTGCGCATCGACAAATGAGTTATGAGGGCGTGATGCTATTTGCGGGGTTAGCTATGTACAATTGAGGTCGGCACAAACACAACAAATTAGCCGCCCGACTGTGGCTGAGAATAGAAGACGGCCAGAAGGGTTCCAACGTCGATGGTGCACGCTGTCCTCCAGCCAGGAGCGGCTCCACCCTTTCACGGCACTTTGATGGACTGAATAGATCATCCCGGGGACATTCTCAGCCCCTCCAGCTCAGAGGGAAACCAGAAGTTTGAATCACCCCCTCTGGGTCAGGTGACCTCCTGCTTGTTTCGGGGGAATTCTGCCTAATAAATCCCCGCCTTGATAATTAAGGACGTGGTGGTTGGATATTCTCTGTATTCTCCTCTCTGTCCTGTCCGTATCAACTCATTGGTCTCTCTGGAGCGGCGGGAAAGGCGGCTGAGACGCTGCCGTCAAACCGAGCATGCGTTTGGCAGAAATAGTGCTGACGTTTCAGTCGTGCACTCTGCTCTCCAGAGTTATGGTCCCTGTCAGACAGGTTAGATGCATTTGGCGCACGTCGATCTTCTCTCTGCACACAGAATACTAAACATCCTCTGTGGCCTGTACCCGTGTCCATGCTGTGTGCGCCAAAGAGCAGTGAGGGACGACCGTCCTGAGGACTCGTCCCCAGTTAAATGTGTCTCCTACATCGTCCGTTTCTGTCAGTGGGTTTAAAATTTACAATCGGACCCAGAGGGAACTGTGGGTGATCAGTGTTGTTGAACAGAAGCTTCCTGCTCCTGCAGCCTCAGATAAACTGCAGCTTCTGATTTGGCCTCTCCGTCCAAATCCGCTCGGCCTCCCGTCCCATCTTCCATCCATCCTCTCTCTCTGTTCCTCGGCAACTCTGCAATGCAGACACGGCAACAACCTCAGACCGTCTGACCAATTAATGTGAGCCGGGAGATGAGTGGCAGGCCCGGCAGCCAGTCACGAGGAGAGATTCATCAAGGAGGGAGGGAGGGGTGAGGTGGGGGTGCCTGAGAGGCTAAGAGAAGGGCTGAGGGACACATAGGGATGCAGGGAAGAGAGAGGGGATGTGATGGACGGAGGCGGGGAGGAACGAGACAAACCAGTAGAAGCTCCCATCTGCTCACTGGCCAGGCTGAGTCCTGTCACCGCAGTTCTTCTTGCTCATCAGATGGCTGAGGTCCACCAGCTCGCCCAGCTCCCCCCTTTCCAGGGCCCCTCGCAGCAGGGCCCTGGTCAGACCCGGGGTGTGCTGCTGCGATATGTAAGGCTGGGGTCCGGGAGGGGGCATGGAGGGCGGAGGCAGAGGGATGGGGACCATGCCGTGGCTGCTCAGGATGTATCCTTCTGGCGCCGGCCAGCGTAGAGGCAGCGGCTCGCTGTACTCCACAGGGGCGCTGGGGGCTGAGACCACTCTCCGGCGCTCTGGGGAGTCCTGGGGCGTCATGGGGTATACGTACTCTCCAGCAGACTTCCTGAGAGGGGCTTTTGGCGTCCCCTTCATTCCCTTCTCCTGTTTGCTCAGGCAGACGTATTGTTGGCGCGGTGCATCGCCCCCCCGACCCTCGCCGCCGTGTCTCCCGCCTCCGCCCTGCTGAAAAAGTCTGGTGGTCAGATAAACTGAGGGGGGCATGCGGCAGGGCGAACCCAGACCCACAGACCCTCCACCCAGGTACGTCTGGCTGGTGTCCCACCCTCCAGAGTTGGAGTCGGACAGTCGCAGGCCTCTGCGCTTCTGCTGGGGGGTGTGCTCGGGCGTCGGCAGGAAGCCCGGGTCAAGCTCGCCGGACTTCACCCAGCCATTGGGCATGACAAACAGGGTTTCCCCACCCTGAGAGCAGGGGCGCTCCCCGCCTCCCTGCCTCGTCACGCTAAGCACAGAGCCGCCGATGCCGCCGCCGTTGCTCAGTAGGCCTCGCTCTCGTCTCTGGATGGAGGACTGGCTGGCACTGCGCCGGTTGGTGGGCTTGTGGGCCATGATCCAGCATACGGCAAGACCCGAGAGCGCCGCCCCGATGGTAAAGGCCGAGACCGCAGACGCCACAAGCAGGTTGAGGGAGACCAAGCTCTCTGGTTCAATCAGCAAACTCTGCTGAAGGATTCCTGCACGGTAAAAGAACTAATTAGGAGCATTTACAGAACATTAAAATGGCATTAAATGTTGCCTGCTGGGGGAAGTTAAATGCAGAGATTATTACTTATAAGCCTTTTTCCCCCCTCAGAAGATATAGCATAGCACAATAAATTAAGAACTACAATAACCCATTGAATGTGTGTCATCATTATGCCATTATTTTCTGCGCTGCACTTATTTAAAGGAGCTCGTCTCCACTTTGGCCTTGAGGCTCCACCGGCTCCAGTTTCAGTCTGCAACTGTCATCAGGCCGCTGCGTCTCCTCTCCTCTCCTCCTACCCCCCTCCTCTCCTGTCCTCTCCCCTCCTTTCCTCCCTTCTCCTCGCCCCCTCATCTCCTCTCCTCTTGCAGCATACCATTACCTCAGTGTTTCCACCCTGCTCTAATCACTCCCATCTGCGGAGCGGCAGCTCATGCCTGTCTGCTGCTCTACTTCTGGCATTCAGATTCAGTCAGTTCAGCAGCTTGGCATCACTGACTCTGATACAGTTTACCAAGAGATGGATGAGAACAAGAGGATCAGTTGTCATACAAATGATGCAGGGAGGGACTGTTCTGAGTCTTGCCTCAGAAGAATAATTCAAAATGAATGAATGTGCTGGAAAGGGAATTCTTCTTTCCACTGCATTTTTAGAGCATGAGTCCAGGCTCTGAGACCTCCACATGGGCCTCTAAACAACCGCGGCATCAGTATTTTATGCTGAGCGATGCCTTCGTTAGATGTGTGACAACACAGTCACGCAACTGAGGAATGTTTCATTTCCCATTGTGCAGACTTGTTGTTTACCAGATGCTGCGCAGGCTCCCTGCCTCACACTGGGAGCATTCTGTCTGAAAGCAAAACCTAGAACTCCTACCTGATAAGGAAGCCTTTTGTTTGCATGATATAATTCAAATATGTTATTTTACAGAACTGTTTCCACCATTTGCATAAAAAGTGAAACATTCAGTGCCGACTGTGGGTGCAGTTTCTGATTGTGCCACTAGGAGGAGCTTGTCCTCGCTCCAGCATCCGTCTCATGTTGCTGCAACTCACCATCACAGTCTCCAAGGTGAGAGGTGGCGTTTCCAAAATCCACATCTTGTTGAAAAGGCAACCTGCAGGCCACAGCAAACACAGAGGGACCATTTATGAGTTTTAATAATTCTTAAAATATCAGGCAATATGTTAGAGCTCCCATGTTCACTAAATGATTACAAAGACTTATCGATGAGTCACCCGGTGTAATGGAATATGCTATTGACCCCATTATTGATTTTCTCTCGCTTGTCACCTCAAAGGAAGGGCAAAGGTCAGGGTCAGTCTTACGAGCACTGACGGGAGCTGTTGTATCGATGTACGGATACAACTGCTGCTGTCTCTGCTTGGACTCTACATTTATGGGGAAAATGATCTGGAATCTGTAAACAAGAACGTTCACATCCTTAGCACGTCCATTTTCTGATGACATTTTCCTATTTTGCATTCATTTTTCACCATTTTCCTCCTGAATTGCGTTCGCCAAGAGATTGATTTAATCGACTGTGAAATAAGTACCACTCCTCGCTTTACTCCTTGTCATTCTGCTCCTTCTTAATATGTCCAACACAGAGGCACAATTCCACGTCTGCCTCGATAAAATAGATGATTCACAGGGTCTTAAAAACGGTCAAAGACATCCGCACCCGCAGGAGCGTATTAAATGAAACTACAGATGCAGGAAGTTGTCCGGTGTTTGTCTGCATGAGCTCACCTGGTTCCTGGTCTCAGGAAAACACAGGTGCTGCCTCTGGTCCAACCACAGTACGGATCTCTGGAGGCCAGACAACTCCTACACACACACACACACACATACAAGTGAGAAAAATGTTCCCTCTTGCACCTGAAAGGTGCCAAAGACACAGCAGGACTCTTGTCTCTCACTTCATGCAGCGTGAATACAGGTGGCAGCGAGATGTGGGCATCCGCACGAGACAGGAGGGGAAGGCCAGCAGCAGGGTGTGGCTGGTCCTGTCCAGTGTCAGGGACAAGAGCTGGCGGGCCTGAGGCGAATCTTCGCCACATCTGGAGAAACAGACACAAGGTAGAACGTTAGAATTGAGTCTGACGTGTGTCGCCCTCTGGTGGACGTCTGCAGGAGCGGACAATGATTCTCCAGCTGTGACTCACTTCTCTGGATTGAACCCCTCCACCTCCTCCAGAAACACGCTGCTGTGGGACACAGAATCGCCACTGGGAATCATGAGAAACTTGAGGATAGTTCCCCGCGTCGAGCCCAGGAACAACACAGTGCGGTTCCGATGAGGACCGGCTTCTGTGTCCACCACCATGGCCGTCAGCTGGTACCTGCGTGAGGAGATGAGTGGATCAGCTGAAGATTACGCCTTCTCCAAGGTAGATCTGCAGGTGGGCTCGCGTACCGGCCCATCGTCTTCACCACCCAGGGTCGATGGCCGAGCAGGGGAACGGTCTCGTCCATCAGTGGGTGGGTCTTCACGAAGTTCAGCACCTCATCGGGCAGCGTGGTGGAAGAGCTAAACCTGGATCCCTGCACCGCACAGCCCCCCGGCCTGCAGGAACGGACGGAGAGGGAGGTGAGATGTCCAGAGAGAGGAGAAAGGACAGAGCCAGAGGAGTTCTGTGGTCGCCGAGAGACTTGGAATATTTGCTGAATAGTCATGAAACTGCTGCGGGATTGACGGGGGCTTATTGAAGCGGTTGGGGGGGGGGGGAAATACCGTAGACTACAGTATGTGACAGATGCTGGTGAAAACAGCACCGCAGAATTCTGCCAAAGTTGGGCTCACCTGTGCGTGGCATGACAATACCTGGGTTTAGGCACCGCTTCATCCGGCACAGGGGTCCAAATGGACTCCGGGGATTTCTGCTCCTTAAAGCGTCCCTCAAAGACCCGAGCGAGCTGCTGCATGTCGAACACGCACACCGCCGACCCGGGGATGCTGGAAGAGACGGACGGAGACGACAGCTGTAAGGACAAACCGCGGCGTTCGCCTTCGAGCCCGCGCGAGGTGTAGCGGCGTGCCTGTTGGGCGGCGTGGAGAAGAGGCCCAGGATGACGTCGCGCCCCTGCATGTGGATGATGTCGCTCGTGGCGTGCAGGAGGTTGAAGTAAAAGTGCGAGTCTCCCGGCACCGAGCAGTTGAGCCGTGCCTTCAGGAAGGTGGTCCACTGCTTCTCCAGGACGCGCTGAGAGCCGCCCAGGTCCGCCTTGCACACCCGAGCCACGCGGGACACCATCACCTGGAACAAAACCAGCGGGTTTCCAGTAAACCATCAGCTCCAGACGGAGAGACAGAGGAGGGGGGGGGACAAGAACCTTCTCCAGATGATGAAACTCCATGGCCATCTCGCGGAAAAAGAAATAAATATGGGGCCCCCACTCCATGGAGCTCACAAAGTAGGGCTCTGAAAAGTGAGGAGAGAAATGCAGTCAGACAAACAGGCACATATTCAGAGTGGCGGTAACGAAGCGCCCGGGGCGCCGCAGAGCCTGACATCGGGCTGTAATAACAGTCATATCAAGGCGGGCCGCTGCTGTCCACCGGCCGTGCTCATTAAATATTCATATCCTGCCTGAATTATTAGCCTGGACAAGATGATTCGCATTATTTTTCATTAATTCATCCAGCAGAGTTTTAGGTTTGACCTTCCCTGCCTCGTCTTTTTGAAGAACAAGCTGGGCTCGGGGGGCCTGTTAAAAACTGTGGAATCCCAACAATCGCAGCTTATTCCGAACCATCACCGAACGCAGCTTTTCAATTAGCGGGCTGCTTTACCGAGCGGTCTTTCAGGGTTTTGAAGGTACCTCTGAACCATTTGGAGTCGTGCTTGACAGTGCGGAGGGCGGGGCTGTCGCTGAGACTGCGGTAAATCACGGCGTCGATGGCTAGGAAGTCTGTCACGGTGGCGGTGAAGAGACTTCCATCTGCGAGTCAGACCGAGGCGCCGAAAGAGGAGAGAAGAAGATTAAGAAGATACAGGTGGAGATAGCGCAAGGTCATGGAGATTAACCAAACAGGCAATGCTGAGACTGTAAATCATCTGCAAAGGTAAACAGATGCTTCATTGGTTTGGAGCTGTAAAGTGGATCTGGTGTCTGGGATACAATGATAAATTGCCTGGCTAAAGTGCGAAAATGCGAGATCCTACCTGCAAATACAGCCACGTTGGCGTGGCGAGGATCATACGGGCAGCGCGCCATCCCACTGACAGGCTCTCCCACCATTTCTAAAGTATCTTTCTGGAATATGATTATGAAAGAGGTGATGTAGAAACATCATAACTGGCAGCTAAAGCCCCAAAACAGAGCAGATAGATGGATACTAACAGTGTAGTTGGCACAGAGAGGATTGAAAGCGTTTGTTCCACATATAAAGAGACCGCCATGCTGGCTGAGCAGAACCTTGATGTAATTACGACACTCTCCCTGCAGGAAAAAATAAAATAAAATAAAACAGAGTAAAGACAGAGAGAAAAATCGTGAGGCGAGGCGCAGCGCAGTGTCGGGTGGCTTTGACGTGACGCTTAACCAACAACCCAGGATGGAAACGTCAGCCATAACCTGTCAATAATGCCCCCATCCCGTCTCCATCTGGAGGACTTTCCACCTTAAGTCGTAACTTTCAAGCTTTTCAACCCCTTTGACATTTGATTCAGCGATGCTAATTGTATTACCGGCCAGACGAGCCTTCCTTAGCATTTAAGCTAAGCTAGGCTAAGCATCTGCTCACTTCAGCTTGGCTAAATCCAGCAGCTAGCATCCATATGTGACCGAGGTGTCGTTATTCAGTAACAATGTTAGCTTTTCCGAAACTAATTCCAGACTTGAAACTGCTCCAGGGTGTGAGAGTGACTGTGTGTGCGTCACACACACACACAGACACACACACACAACAGTGTGTTCACTCTCATTGAGCAAAACTTAAGTCAGGTATTCTTGTATTTTATGAATTCTTTGAATGCTGATGATCTTTTTAGTCTGGCCTTGCTTCATTCCTGCGCCCTGATCTGACCTCTCCTCTTCACATTTCTCTCCACCTACACACTCACCCCTGCTTATAACCTTCCTAAAGTGATTTCAATTACTTTTTCCTCCCCCCAGGCCATGATACCCGGCTCACTTTGCCCTATAATGTTTCCCTTTCTCTCGTTTTTTCTTTCCTTCTTAACGTGTTCCACCCAGACTGGATTTGGCCAGAGGCACCGTTGTAAAATAAAGTTTATATTACCAGGAAGTACACTCTGTCAACGGAGCAGACGACCCATGAAATCCCTTGTAGATCTGATGACATTACCTTCATATCTTGGACCACTGTGAACTATCACTTCAGAATTGTTTCATTTCTTTGACTCTCTTAACTATAAAGCTCACGTCTGAAGACAAATGACATGGAACAGGTGGGAAAGAAGGTGGCCTTGGGGCATCAGGCACTTCGTCTGGCCTCAGTAACATGTTTACAATGTTGGGCGGATATTTCCGTAAGGTACAGCAGGAAGTACACGTGCTTCACAGCTCCGGGTTTTATTAATGCGATGATGAAGAGGTTGTCGCCCTACCTCGTGTTTGCCCTTCATCCGACACACTCGGATGTCATTCTTGTTGGACTCCCAGGTCCGTTTCTGTAAGGAAGTGCACTGTTCAAGGTCGGATTGTTGCTAGCGCACGACTCCTTTGTGTCCGTCCTTACCTTGCTGTAGAACATCTCTTCTCCTGCCATGTTATCCAGCTCAACCCTGTACAAATCATCTCTGCAAAAAAACATTAAATATTGTTTTTAAAACTGTTTAAATGGCTATCTAAAGGTCTTTTATATGAGATTTTATTAAAAGTAGCATTATTTCTTAGGAGTGTGTGAATAGTAAGGTAGCCCCCTCCATAGCTACCAAAGTGCTCTGTTTCTACGGTAGCCCAAAGTGGACAAAATGACATTCTGGGGGCATATTCATAGCAACAGACCGTTGGACCTGGAATATCTTGAACATCTTAAATAAGGGAGGAGGGGCGTGAAGACAGCTATTTCACACAATCTGCCAATCTGGACCTTTAAAAGTCATTTTCACTGACATTTCGGTTGTTAACTGTATGCGATCAGACACGTGCGACCTGCAGCAATTTGATTTTTTAACGATTTAAATGACAATTCTGCTGTCGGGGTGGTAAATATTTTACTCATGCTTTGAGCATTTCTATCAAAAATCAAACAGTGACCTGCATTTTTCTGGAAAAGTCCCATTTCGGGCTCCTGTCATGTGGCCTGGATCAGCCATCAGTCCGTTCCTCTGCGGCCTCTCTCCTCATGCTGGCTCGTTATTAGATTTTAGGTGGATAATCTCCCTCTAATCCTCCCTTTAATGATATGGGGTTTTATGCTCTACGCGGCGCATTCACACAAAATAACTCCAACCCACGAGCTTCAGATTTGACTCGAGGGGCCACAGCTGGAGCGAAGCGATTTATTTCCTTAAAGAATAATGTCAAAACATTCAGCCTCCACTTGACACTTAATATGCAAGAAAAGCCGACTGTCACAGGATAGAAGCTGCCTCAAATGAAAATGAAGGGATGCTAATGTGATGGCACAGGCTGCGTGCGGCTGGAGACGGTTGCCGTTGGTTACCTGGCACCTATGTAGAGCGTGCGGTTGACTTGGAGGACCGTCTGGATGTGCAGCTCCTGCCTCGGAGCCGAGCGGTGAGCCCTGCCCAAGAATATGGGATACCTCCGCACGACTGGCAGGAACACACAGAACAACAACGTCAGCCTTCGCTACTTTATTCGCTCAGTGTTTTTCTTAAGGAAAGCGAAGATAATGGGCACCAGAAACACTCATTATGTCCTCTTTCTTGCATTCAGATCCATAAAAGGTACGTATGTGTGTGTGTGTGTGTGCAAAGGTTCCTGCTTCCATTTCTGCTGCATCTGACTCACGGGAAGTTTCCAACAGGAGGACAACGGTTTCCACAGGGAAGCCTCATGTTTAGGAGATGGATTGGGAAACTGTCTCATTGTCCTTGACTGCAGGGGAGGCAGGGAGGACGCGGCGATCCATCTCCGCCTGCCTCGTCCACCCCTCAGCCGTCCCTCCTGCCATCTACAGCTCCCCATCCAGTCCAATTGTCTCCCGTTTCTTCATCTCACCTTCCTTTTGTCTCAACGCTCTTTTTTAGTTTCCCTGAGAGGCAGAGTGAAGCCATTTTGAATGCATCTGTATGCTGGTTCGCCTTTAAAGCCGCGCTGCACTCAGGCACCGACCCCTGACCTCTGATTTCCACATCCAGCACAGAGTCATTCATCAGTGCCGCACGCAGGCGCGCGCACACACACACACAAATCCAGACGCACGTACCCTCTATGGGGACGAAGCTGAGAGGACTGGGTTCCTCTGGGAATGAGCCTTCAGCCAGATGAAGCAGCAGGAGGAGAAACGCGAGGGGAGGAGCTATGGTCCCCATGGCAGCAGCACACAGGCACTGTTAACAGAGAGGAGGGAAAGAACAATTTCATTGTCGAGCCTGCGGTGTGAGCGTGCCAGTGCGACATTTTGGCAGATTTCTTATTCAACAGGTGTGTTAAGCGTGTGTGTGTGTGTGTGTGTGAGGGGATGTGTGCAGGGTCAGAAGTGCAGCAGGGTGACTGCTGGCACCAACCTGTCTAAAGCGGGGAGCTAATATCGCTCTATTGTCTTACTTTTCTTTAAAGCGACTCAGAAACGTCCTCCTACCCTCAAAAAGAAGATGCTCGAGGCCCTGCAACATGAAATTCACAAGGCTACAGGGTTTTCTGCGGGTGGTAACGTTGCTTTCACTAAATCTGTGGACATGCGGAAGCTTTGTGGATGGTAACAGAGACGGGGGTGGATTAGCTGAGGGGAGGGCAGAAAAAGCAGCCATTCAGGGTGGAAAACAGCTCGCTAAAGGCCATAAGTCAGTTTAAGAATACCTTAAATACCTTTAATCTTGGGCAAGAAAAAAGTTCCTCTAAAAACAGCCACAGGGGCCATGGGTTGTGCATGACATATGCACACAGAGTCTAGTCCGGTAATCATTAGCTAAAGCTAACACCGGTAGCATGTTTAAACAGCCCATGAATGCCATTAGATTTACAAGTCAGGGTGCTACAGAGAGTCGACATGGACTCAGCATGAATAAAAAATTCGAAGCGGTTGCTATTACCTAAACAAGCCCCACGCTGCACATCAGCATGGCTATAACACGCAGATAATGGAATAATACACTGCGCGCAAGCTAGTGCCACCCATCAAACACGCATTTCAGGGCGAGGAAGAGCTTTCCTGGACACACGTCTCCCGCCGCCCTGCAGCACGGCAACAGAACTTTGATGCGAGGAATCTTTGAAAGGAGATGAGAGCATATAAAAAGAAGGGGGGGGGGGGTGAAGGTGGATTCCTCAGGTTATGTCTCTGAATTGCCAAAAATTCAGGAAAATCGAGGCGGTTGATTGGGAACAAGAATAAATAGGCGGGTTTGAACAGAAATCAAAAAAGCCCCGATGTGTCAGTGAATGCTGTTTCCCTGCAAATCAACCTGAACACCCCCTCCACCCCCACTAGTTTCCTTTCATCCTCACTCCCCCCTGCCTCCATCACCCTGCTCCTCTTTTTATTCCTATTTCTTTATCTCTCAGCTCATCTGTTCCAGGATAAAAACCCACATATGACAGGTAGGGAGCTGGATGTCTTAGTTGCTAAGGAGATGACAGCTGCTATTCTGTGCCCACAGATGCACCCAGATGAAGCATACACACACACACACACACACACACACACGGTTGTGTACTTGGCAGCGGTCGTCCGTGTTTCCACAACCCTTAATCGGAGACACGTGAGACGCCGGCTCCCCTGTGGCGTCACTGGAATGAAATTCCAGGTCTGGTTGGAAGAAGAGGGAACCCAGAGTGTAATTTATCTGTATGACAATAACAGAAGGAGCCCGGTTTGTTGCTGTGTCAATGCTGAGAAGGTCGGATTGGTTAAATTAGAGATATGCTCCGTGAGCCATTCGCTTGCTCTCTGCACCCGACCACGCAGCCGAGAGATGACACAAAGGGAGATGAAAAATGACACAAACGGCCATTAAAAATGACACAAACGGCCATTAAAAACGACACAAATGGCCATTCCTGGAGTTGCGCGTCTTGGTTCTAATTAAAAAGCGCTTGATTGCCACGCCGTGAGCAACGCGCCACAGATACCGCCTTGTTTTGAAGGCAGAAGCGGCTTCAGAGAACGGCGTGTTTTCAGTTTCATAAGAGTTCTGTGGGCAGCGTTATTG
Source organism: Takifugu flavidus (assembly GCF_003711565.1). NCBI lineage: Eukaryota > Metazoa > Chordata > Actinopteri > Tetraodontiformes > Tetraodontidae > Takifugu > Takifugu flavidus. Next base: position 579,400 of record NC_079534.1, read on the forward strand.
ATGAGATCATCAGTCTGACATTCAGAGCTGTAGCGCCGTGCGGCTGACACTCCTCGTGCGTCTGTTACCAGGGTTGTTTAGTCAGTCAGCCTACATGCTTTCTTTGTTCAAAATCCAGCAAATGTCCAATTAGTTGCAAAACTGTCTCGGAGGGAAGAGACAGTTATTTCTGTTTGATTGAATGCAACAAACACACCTTCTCGTTACCTTTTTATAGAAAAGGAACATGGTTTACATGCGTGTGTGAGTCGGTTGCCAATACTTTCCTCCAATAAATGTGATTAAATGGCGATGATGATAAAAAAACAACAAAGTGAAAGTGTGCGCGGGTCCCCCGCTGATGGACCGTCCTCATCAGAGCTGTATTGATTAAGGTCATTGATCCATAACATAAAGCATCAGCCCGTTTTTAAATGGTGCCACCTCCCCACACACCTTCAGAGAGCCTCCCATGCTCTAACACGCTCCAACCCTGACATTCTCTTCTGCTTCAGCCCGACTCAGCCGCCGTGATCCCCCTCTACTGATTGCCGTGGAAACGCATTCCCCCTGGTGGTCTTATCCTGCTAAATCTAAATTCTAGCCTCAGCAGCTACCTTAGAGTGGTTAAACGGGGGTTCGGCTACCTTTGCTGACCTGACTCTGGGCCTGCAGCCACTCTTCCATCTGTCAAGCTTCCCCCAAAATATGAAAAGTGCTTTAGGAGGTTTGGATGTCGGGGGTTTCAGTTGATACGTCCAGGCAGATAGAGCCTGAAGCAAAGTCCCCTCACTTGCTTTTATGTCTTAGAAATCTGCCTTTAAACTGCGGCTTTGTTCTCATCGGCAGCTAAGATTCTTTTGTTTTACTCGATCCTGCTGGACGGGGAATAGTTATTCCCTGACCCCATCCTTGAATACCGCCGCTTAGGTGGACGCGCTCGTATCTAAGGCACCTCGACGGAAGTCGGGTCGGCGTGAAGCATCTATAGCTTCTGTGAAAGAACTGAAACGTGCACGGGCATCTTCTGTGACCCCAATACTGTGCTGAAATTCATCCATCAATACAAAACACACGGTCACATGACCTAAAACGCTCGTTGTTGCACCGATTGCTTCTCTGACAAATCTGTCCTTGTGAGCAAGTCCACAGGCAAAAATCACCCCCTCCATGTTTTTTCTGTGTGTGTGTGTGTGTGTGTGTGTGTGTGTGTGACTCTCGCTGCTGCAGCCACTCTAGTCTGCTGCTTTGTTACCGTAGCAACCCACAGCCAAGCTAGGCAGAGACGTTCTATTGCAGCAGATGAGAGAGGAAAGGGTGTGTTCGCCCTCACACGAGCAGCATACGTGTGTGTGAGCGTGCACGGTGCCACAGCGCATGAGCACAAATCCACATCCATACGTGAAGGAGGTGGGGGGGTCCCCTTTCTTTCAGGGGGCACGGGGGGATGGGGAAAGGGCAAGAGCTCTGTCTCAACATGATCCACACAGGCGACAGTGGAGTTAATTTAAAATCAATGGGTCAATAATGGGTAATTAAAAGAAAACAACTTATTGTGTGATGGCGAAGCTTTATGAAAGGGGGGATTCGGGACGCGGCCTGCGACGGAGACAATCCTTGGTGTTTCAGCATACAGAACTCTGTTATTAGAACATCCAAATAAATAAATAAAGGACAGACTAAATGGGGGAGGGTGTGTAAAGATCTCAACACTGACTTCAAGGCACGTCGGCTCTTTCAGGACATCCTGGATCAGTCCTGGAATAAAGGAAGTTAGCCTGAGGGGAGAAACTCAGACATGGGCTAAACTGGAAGAACTGGGTCACCTTCACGCTGTAGCACACCAACCCACGAGCGCGCTTCATTAACAGACTTGAGAGAGATTATCAAAATGAAAGGACGGCAAATGAAATGGCAACTCAGTGAGTCGCGGATAAAACAAAGTTTGGACAAATGTCACGATACCAAAACGGCCCCCCGAGTCGCATCAAACACCAGAATTCATTTTAATGAAAGACAAAGCGGTAAAATCCCGCTGATCTCTTGCTTTATGCATAACATTGTCTAAACTTCCCCAGGTAAAAAGGGGCCTGAAATAAGGAAATATAAAGAATTTGGTTGGGTTGATGGCTGCTTCAATGAGAGGTTTAGAGTGAATATGTGACTCGGGGGTAAAATAAAAGCAAAGTAAAATCCATGTTTGTTGGCCCAACTTTAATGAAATCAAAAGTGTCATGTCTGGACTACAGCCAGTAGCCGCAGAAGCTAACTAGATTGCCTCTGCAAAACAAAAGCCACAAACGGAACTATTTCAAGTTTTAAATACTTGATTGATGGTGCCGGAAACATCTGCTTCCCCATTCATTCCGGCTTTCGTGCTACACTCACCGGTTCCTCCCAGTCACAACCAGGGGACTAATATCAGTCTCTTTGCACAGGACTTCATTTATTCTGCAAATTTAGCTTCCTTCCTCTGAGACGTTCAAATATTCACACATGCACAGATCCATCATACGCCACTTCGGCAATGAAATCACTCTGTCAGGTCTTTATCTTATCAAGGTGGGGGGAAATATTCCCTCAAGAGTCTGCCAGTCTATTTGGTGCAGCTCTAATCAGAGTTAAAGGAAGCTGTCTTTTGCTGTTAAATATCCCCAAATACTATTCAGTCCACAGGGTCATTTATATGCTAATGCAGAAGGTTACCTCTGCATATAGGCCTTTTGATGCAGCTCCCTGCTACCTGTTAAGTCATGTGTGCACGTACAATGCAGGGCAAGAAAGGACCGAAAATAGAGGGAGGCTTAAATGAGAGAAAGAGGGATGAAAAGAGGAGAAAAGGGAGGGAGATGAAAGGAGAGAGAAGGGATGATAAAGAGGCAGGGAGGAAGGGAGACATTCCCCTGGGTGGGAGCCATAGGTAATTAAAATAGGATGGACAGAGCTGGAGTCTAGCCAGGGAGAGCTCCATCTCCCCTCAGGATTCTTCTCCAATCAGGAGTTTAGCTATAAAGCCAAATTGCTGCTAGTGACAGACACATGCAGGCTACGGTGAGCATGCGGCGTTATCGTTTTATGGATAATGGACGCCGGCGTCCGCTGAGATGCATCCGTAGCCTCCGACTCCGAGGCGGGAAGCAATCAAACACGTGCAAATCACAGAATACGCAACACAAAAGCAGGTGAGGTGTGCACCCCTGCTGCTGTGCTCTCTCTCTCTCTGTCACACACACACACACACACACACACACACACATGCACACACACACACAAATCTGCAGCAAGGGCAAACGGCAAACGCTACTAACCAGAGTTTGACTGCAGTAAGCACATATACATTCTCTGCACAGCCCCGAGCTGAAGGCGAGCGCATGAGTATGCGGTGCACGCACCCAGACACACACTAGCAGCAGTGTGGGGCGCGCGCGCGCACATGCGCGCACGCTGCTGCGCACCGATGCAATGGAGACGGAGATAATTGCACAACAGTGGGACGGGTTTCTCCGTCTCTGAATGTGACCTGTTTTATTCGAGCGCCGTTATTTGTCTCTTTTACTGCAACACGGTGGTGTGAGAGGAGCTTCATGACAACTGTCTCCAGGGAGGGGAATCGTACTGGAGCTGGAGCTTTTCCCCATGAATAGACCCTACCAACCATTTTTCACATTACATTTTGAGTGTATTTGCATTCCACATTTCTCTGACCACGGCTCAGCCCCCCCCCCCGCTCTTCATTTCCCTTCATCATCGGCTCCCTCTCAGAGTGGCAGTCATTACCATACCTATCGTGCACCCTTGCGGGCTTATTTCACCGCCTGGAAACCGACTGAAAGATCTCATATTCTTGTCAAGTTGTTGTTCTCCGTGCTCTGATCAGCAGCGTGGGTAAATATAGCTCTTTTGACAGATGCCCGCTAAGAGGATCAGAGCTCACAATAGGTGGTCCTCGCACAACAGGCACCAAAATGCCAGAGGAGCTATTTGACGTGGGCGTGCGTGTGGTGTCTTCCCGCAGGAACACACACACCTATGGCCAACACACCCACACGTGCAGACGACACCTACGCTGAGAGCCCCCCTCACGCAGGTATAATTGTGTTTCTGCTTCTCCGGGTTGCCTCCGGGCGACATTAGAGGAAAGGCGCAGGGCGTGGACCAGGACTTGATAACGGAGGGAGCAGGGCCGGCCTTAACCAAGCTCTGCTGCCGCTTCGGACCTGACGTCTGGCGGCGGAGGAAACAAAAGACTCTGATGTCTCTCTAGCTTCCAATAAAACCTCTTCCAAATCCCTGTGACTAAGCTGCCATAACTAAAGCCTGCCATTGGTGCAAGTCTGCGTGGAATCCGTTGGACAAGCAGGGCAGAAAATTCTGAGAACATTGGACACAAAAAGTGCTGGAGAAATGCACACACCTGCGTTGATTTGGTCCGAATAGAGTCGCAGATGGCAGGTGAGGCAAAGGTTAGTTCGTCGGAGAGCGGATTTTGGGAGGGCGGGACAGTCGCCCCCGTCGCCTCGCGCTTTTTGTGATGCAGATGAGATCGCAGCTGGCGAGACCTTCGGCCACCTCCCTCTTTTTAAGTGGAAACAGCTGCAATGTCGCTCGACCCCGAATTCGCCGAGCAGGGGGAACCAGCTGGGTGGCGTGGGGGGCGGTGGTGGCGTGGGAAGGGGGGGGGGGGGGTTCGCTGGGTTTGAAAGACAATCTGTGTCCCAAGAACGTCCCACAAACATGCTTTAAACTCTCAGAAACAACCGTATTATTCCACCGTATCCGTGGATACCGCACTGGCTGTGCACCAGGCTTTGTCGCCTGAACATCATTTATTTTGTGTCGTTCAAGACACAGCAGACAGTTTATGGTGGCGTTTGCCCCAGGTGACACTTCCCTGACCTGCGCTGACACCTGCCAGGGCCCGTGAATGGCCCTCACAGCAGCCAGGAGCATGTTCTTTTATCCTAATAAGCTTTTATTTGACAAACAAAGAGTGGTTCCGAATGACTCCAGAACTCCCTCACCCTTTGGAAGTCTGCACAATGACTCCCTGAGGTCCACTTTTCTGAGGACCCAGCAGGAATAGGTGGCCTGAGCCGTACCTGCTCAGTCACATTTCCTCCGATCTCATCGCTTAAAGATTTGCAGCCTTTTTTGTGTCGATTTTGAACTAAAGAAATCCTGCCTCACTATCACAAATCGCATGTGAAATGGGGTCTAAATGGCTGTTTTGGAGGGTAACAAACTTTCTCTTAATTCTCGCGTTATCAGATGAGGGAATATTGTTTTTCTGTTACTTTAGGCGATTTGAAACAGCAAATTTAAAGTTCATCCAACACGCTTTCACAGCAACGACTAACGAGGGAGAGGTTTTATAAGACTGCAAAACAGGGGACTGATTTAAGGTTAATGTAAGAGACACCAAATTAAAGAAAAAATCTATTTACAGTGGTCACAGCGTTATGGAAGAAGCCGAAAAGGGTCAGTACATGTTCCTCCTAAAAAAGAGGCAACTTGTCATTGAATGTGTCACGTATTCTCTTGGAGATGGCAACAGAGATGCAGCTAGGTAACGTCTCTTTCTGTCCAACATCTTGTCTGCTCTACCTCACACACACACACACACACACACACACACACACACACACACACGGTTGTAGAAACGTTCTCAGAAGCACGCTAACCTTTCATCACTCTGAGTCTTCTGCTGCGGTCCAATCTAATTTTTCCCCTGCTTGAGATGCACTGTTTGTGGCTCAGCGCATGTGATTGAATAGGATCCCATGTGATCAATACGGCTTATTAAATGTCCCCCTGGGCGGTTACCTCAACAAGGGCTGCATTAGATTATATTTTACCTCCAGCCGGCGCTGCCTTTTCTGCTGAAAGTGCTCCCAACTTTGTTTTTATGCCATTATGTGTTGTGATTGAATCACGTCTTCCCTCCACGTCGCTTCGGGTCCCCTCAGTGGAGGTTGGCGGAGCGCGGCTGTATGGTTGCACCTGTTGTGGGCGGTGGCTCCTGTGCTGCGGGGTCAGCACCTGCTCGTGCCGCTGCTGTGTGGCTGTCTGTGTGGGGCAGCGGGGATAACAGGGAGGCCATTCACACCCGCCCAGACCGCCACCGCAGCCCCTCTCCCTCAGTGCTCCTTCACCAGCTCTCTCCTCCGCCGTTCCTCTCCAACAGTTCTGACCTCCCCCCCCCCCTCCTGCCTGCCAGATTGCCATCTACCACACTTTATCCTTTACATCCCCAATCTGTCTGTCTGTCTTTCTGTCTCTGTCTGGCCTCCACCCTCCCACGTCCCTCTTTTTGGTTTTGCCAGCATCTCTTTGCCTCCCACCTCACACAGAAACCAAAACACCAGCAGCTGCAACGGCTTTAGTGGAAAAAAATGAATTCATCTACTAAATCACCACAGCAACAGCCAGAAAGTAAGTTTGTGGAGCATCCCTGGGCGATATAGGACGCCAGCTACTTCAAGTGGTGATGCACTTTAAAGTTTAGGCGCTGCACTCGGGATTTTCGCCCTCATCACTACTCCAGTAGTATTAATATGGTGCCCTTGGTGCTTGTGCCGCTCCTGTTTTCCTGCTGCGTAATGACATAATCAATTGACTATGTGGCCTTTAAAGATATTACATGCGACTTAACAATGGCAGATTCTGTTCAAACAACTGAAGGCGACATTTCCTGGCCAATCTAGCCATAATTTACACCATAAGCTGACGACAGTTAATCAGGCTTTGTGTTCCTCCTTGTTACAGAGTGGAAAGGTGGCATCATTCTATGCAATGCGTGAAATAATAAGCATCGTTGGGATGGGGTCCTGTGCAACACGTGACATAACAATGAAATGCACCGGGGAAATATGCAGAAAACCCCAAGAAAACCGAGAGAAAATGGTGAAAGTTGCAGCAGACACAAAGAGCGGATCTTGGCCACCAGCGTCCACGCTAATGCAGCAACACAGACAGCAACACAGTTGCGCACATGTTGTACAGTATATACCTGTCCACCCAAAGCAAGCCCGCTCCCCTCACACGCGTCCATCTCTCAGCCCCACCATTTGGCACACTCACCGCACAGATGGCCAGGTAGGGAGGCGGAGGCAGGCGCCGGTTGCCAACTCACCCTCTCCGGTCGCAGATCTCCCTCTAACTGGAGGAAACGATTCTATCAGCTCTCTCGGTATCCGAAGCCTCTGTGAACCAGCAGCAGCCCCTCAGCCGCACCTCACCTGTCTCTTCCCTCTACGGTTCCTGCGCGCCGTCGTAGCATCACCGTTTAACGGACTCATCCAAAGCGCAAACCATTTCCTCCCCCCCGGCGAGAAAAGGTCTGTGGAAACGACAGTCTGGAGCTCCCCTTCGGTCCAGAAAGCGCTCCTCTCCCGTTATTGTTCAGGCGCCGAATCTGAAATAGCAGATTGGTGGAATATTAGGATAAAACCTGCCTGCGAATAGTTGTCAGACATCAGAGGGCAGCAAAATGAAATTTACAGTGGCGGGGTGAATTGTCCAACGCAGAGCAGTCACGGTGACAGCAGGGGCCCATAATTCACACCCCCAGAAACACAGTCCTGCAGCGGATCAATGATGAATGGATGCTCTCTCTCTCTCTTTCTCTCCCCCCCCTTACACACATCGGGCAAGGAAGCTGAATCAATATAGATCCCTAAATAATAATTGTGTCCTCAAGATGTGTTGATATGCTAAAATCTCCAACTTATTGCGAGCTTTTAAATCTCGTGTGTATCAAGGTTACGTTAGTGACCCCTTCCATTATTAATGACCTATTTTTAATGTCTTCGAATTAATTAAATATAATCTACGATACAAACTATTTATTTTTTCGCTTATCTGCGCAGCAAGGAGGTCAGTTCACTCGTGAAACATACAAGGCACAATCAAATTATTCATAATAAATTGATTTTTTAAAGTGAAATAATTTTAAAAAAAATGTGCGCATGCGTCAATTTGATGGATTTTTTTGTAAGACTTTTTGTAAGATATTCAACAATACAATAGTTAATAAAATGTGACCTTAATATTTGAACAATAGGGCGTGAGACCCTTATACACAATTATTGTTCAATGCCAATTACGTCTTAATAATTCAGTATACCCTAATGTTTTATTTATTTATTTTTTACTCATTTATGCTCTGAAAACGTGGCTTGTTTACAGGGTTCTGAATATATGTGTGGCGAAGATGTAATAAATTATATTAAGACACGTTATAATAAAGTTTTGAAATGGAAGCGCCCGTGACGTCACTTCCGGGTTTAGTCGGTCAGTAGCATGGATGGACAGAGGTAGAAAAAGTCAAATTGCCATGAATTTGCACTAGCTAGCCCCTGAGTACACCTGGGGGAAACCATCCATGTCAAGATACAAGCAGGGATTTCGGAGTCGTGTGCTGCTTCTGTGTAAATATTGCGGGCACACCAGCCTGCCTGCTAACCTATCGGTAAGTAGCTAGCTATCTTTGCGACTACCGTGCTAGCCCCCCGCCGCTAGCTGCTTGCTAGCGATAATTGATAATGATTTGACGGCTTTATAGCATTTTGTACTCATTGTTTTGTGTCATATTATGATATTATTGTGTCGCTTGATATGCGTTCCCCGCTTTACCCAGGCGCTGTCAGAATATTGTGGAAATCCCATATCTCGGGCTACTCTTAGAGGTTATCATCGTTGTTATCCATGTAGCTACAATTAGCATATTAACTGGTCGGTCGTATCTTTGCGGCGTTAGGGTGTAGTAATCAATGACCAGTGTCCGTTATCGCACACCAAAAGTACACTAATCCCAGCGTAATATAGTGAATGGGTCAGTTTGGTTAAAGTTTTCATTAATATTCTTCTGTGAGTGCAGTGGAAGGATGACAATTGATGCTTTGGGCGCATATATCCCTGGTTTTTATTTAATCATTTGTATAATATATTGCAATAGGTATCATTTGATCCCTTTCTGTGTGTGATTTAACCAATATATTTTCGAAAGCTTCTCAGTAGCATGTGGACTCCTCATTTATTATTGGGTGATCTAATATGATCTCACAGCTTCGTCACGTGGCCTGTGGCCATATGGTGTTTATGTTGCCATGTTCATTTTCCCAATCTCTTAAAAACTTCCTTTTAATTTGATTTTCCAGCTGGCTAAGTGACTAATCCAGGAAACCTCGGCACCACACAGTGCCAGTTCGTTTCACAACCCAGGGAATTCTGAATCCAGGTATGTTACCGCTGTAGAATCGGTTTGTATGGAGCAGATTGATGCATTTGCCATGGCGGTTTTACTTTATGAAATCCCCTTTAAAGTGGTGACCTATAAGAGGATTGGTCCTAGGGTCTTGAGCGTAATGTCAGGGATGGGTGTTGTTATTTGGAGGTGGGGTTATTCCGCAGACACTGCTGTGAAATAAAGTTTCTCTCAACCTTTGCTTCTCATGTTGCAGAAAATGAATGGCCTGTCGATACGAGAGCTATGCTGCCTCTTCTGCTGTCCCCCATGCCCCAGCCGCATTGCAGCCAAACTAGCTTTCCTCCCTCCAGAGCCCACCTATGCCCTCCTCCCTGACCCAGATTCGGGTTCTGGAGCTGGAACCACTTCTGGATCCAGTTCTGGGGCTGCTGTGCCTTCTCTCGGAGCCCCGGGACTGCGCTCGAGGCTCAGCACCAGCGGTGGAACCGACAGAGCAGGGGGGAGCGGTGGCGGAGCAGGAGGAGGCGCAGGTGGAGGTGGAGGGGGAGGGGGAGGTGGTGGCGGCGGCGGTGGTGGTGGAGGAGGAAGTGGCGGCGGCGGAGGCAGCAGCAGCACTGGGAACGAGGCGAGATGGAAGCTTCACCTCACAGAAAGAGCAGAGTTCCAGTACTCACAGAGAGAACTGGATATGATGGATGTGTTCCTGACCCGGTCGAACAGAGGAAACCGAGTCTGCTGCATGTACATTCGCTGCGCACCAAACGCCAGGTGAGGCAAACCCTTTCCCCCAGACGTCCATCCTGCACACCTTTGTTTTGCTTGCACGTCTAATGGAGCAGATCGTTTCTGCTCAGGATCCGATGTGTCAACGTTAAACATTACCGATTGATCCGGTTTACCTGATGCCCGTCGTCGGGTCTCATATCTTGTTTTAAATTTCCGTTATTACTGCCCGCTGGCTTTTGTCAAGCAACGCTCGTCTCATTTTCATGAGAAACAACTGCACACACACACTGACATAAGAAAGCAAGTGTGTATTCAGGGGGAGAGAGATGTTTTAGGAAAATGTCAATAGCTTCCCAAGGACAGGACTGGAATAAAGTGGAAGTGGAACCACCAAAGCTTCCGGAAGAATCCTGTTAATTTGGGTTAACATCTGCGGTGGAAACACTTAATAGCTTTGGGCTTAACGAGCTCTGCTAATGCTTTCAATGGCTGATATCCAAAAGCACCTGAGGGCAAGCAAAGCTTTAGGTATTGTTGGTATCATAGTGTTCTAAGTTCCTAAACCAAATCATTTTAACTCGAAGCCTCTCGCATCAGTAGTGTTCCCACTTAGCTCTCGGCTGCTTCCTCACTTGTATCTTGTCTCCTCTTCGTCTTCCAGGTTCACGGTCTTGTTTTCCCACGGTAATGCAGTCGACCTGGGCCAGATGAGCAGCTTCTACATCGGCTTAGGTACCCGCATCAACTGCAACATCTTCTCCTACGATTACTCAGGCTACGGCGTAAGCACTGGCAAGCCTTCTGAGAAGAACCTTTACGCCGATATCGATGCAGCCTGGCACGCCCTGCGCTCCCGGTAAGCAGAAACGAACCGTCTGTCCCCCTTTTCGACGGAATTGGACCGGCCCAACGTGTGTTTGGCGTACCTGAAACTCACAGCAAAGCCAGTTTTAAAGGGACTTGTCGTTGCAGGTACGGCATCAGCCCTGAGAACATCATCCTGTACGGGCAGAGTATCGGCACAGTGCCCACAGTGGATCTGGCATCGCGGTTTGAGTGCGCTGCTGTGGTCCTCCACTCCCCCCTCACCTCTGGCATGAGGGTGGCCTTCCCCGACACCAAGAAAACCTACTGCTTTGACGCCTTTCCCAAGTACGGCTGCCTTCACAGAGCAGTGTTTTAAAAGCTAAATATCCTCAAATCTGAGCCTCTTTCCGCATTCTCTTTCAGCATAGAGAAGGTGTCAAAAATCCCGTCTCCAGTGCTCATCATTCACGGTACAGAAGACGAGGTCATCGACTTCTCTCACGGCCTCGCCCTGTTCGAGCGCTGCCCCAAAGCCGTGGAGCCCCTCTGGGTGGAAGGCGCCGGCCACAATGACATCGAGCTTTACAGTCAGTACCTGGAGAGGCTACGGCGCTTCATCAACCAGGACCTGGCCACGCAGCACGCCTGAGAACCCAACCGCAGCCTCCCCGCGAACGCCGCCGCTCGCGCGTGTATGTATGGAAGACCGAGCGAGGGTGTGTGGGCATGACCAGCGCGAATGACCACTTGACATGGGTTTTTGTGTGTGTGTGAGAATGTGTACACTACAACAATGGTCCAGCAAACGCTATGTTTTCAATCGAGATGGGTTTTTAATACGCGCGGAGCCGCGTGCACTTGCGGCCCGGCGCATCGCGGGACTGTAGACACAAGGATCACAATCTGAAGATACATCTTTTTATACATCAGCAACTACAGAAAATCTGCTCTGAAGTCAGTCACATGATTTAAGAGGTGCTCGGTCCAAAAAGGCACACACATCTTTTTAGTGTGACATGTTGGCGAATGTCTGGTGAGTGGCGCACAAATACCGTGCGTGTGTGTGTGTGTGTGTGTGTGTGTGTGTGTGTGTGTGTGTGTGTGTGTGTGTGTGTGTGTGTGTGTGTGCGCGTGAGCGTGAGCGAGCCACTGATAAAGGAACTGAAGGACATCCTGATGACTTGGAGAGCTGCATGTTAAGAGGCTTATCAATATTGATGTTACTGTTTCTGTGGGCGCGTGCGTATGAAGAATACCTCCACAGCTCGGCCAGTCGTATCACTAATGGACAAACGCGCCCCCCCCCCTTCCCCTTCCAAGTTTACGTATTATTAGACAAACATGTGACTGCCGGGGCATTTCCAACGTTGGCGTCCCGCTAACACTAACCTATATTACCTGTGCGGTTTGGGTGGGGGGGTCATTCTTCTTGTGTCAGACAGAACCGGTGGATTCACGGGGACTAGTCTGGAATATTGTCTGTTTATTCTTTTACGCACTGTTGCAGGAGTGTTTTGATTTCTGTTACTGGTTCCCAGCTCATCCTTTCCTCGTACAGCCAGTAATGGAGTATGAAATCACATCGGGCCGCACTGAGAATATCTCTGTTCATGTGGAAATTCCTTCAGCCTTAATTCGAACGGCTACAGAGGGGGAGGGTTGTCAGCGGAGGGATTTCCCCTAAACAGAATTAGCCACGCGCGACGTTTAAGGTACAGCTTCGCTTCATTAAGTCTGAGAATTAACCAGGTTTTGTAGGGAAAACTTACCATGTTTGATGAGCTCTCCTGAGATCCTTACACTCAAAAAAATGGAGGAGTTTGCCGCAGGTGTATCTTTTAGCAGCTGGGGGAGGCTGGCCGACAAGGGTGTGGATGGATCTGTAGCATTTGTCTCATCTATTTTAGCGAGAAAACTCAGTTTTTACTGTCTAGCGATCATTTTTTAGCAGCGAGAGCAGCTGCTCGGGTCGGTAAAATAACAATAAATGTTGGTTTTAATCTGGTAGATTTTGACCTCATCTGAGATTAGTGTAATATGGATTAGTTAACATCTCACGTGAGTGTTTTCCTGTTGCACTTGTCACCAGGGCTTAGTCACGTCCCCTCATTTAAACCGAGCACATTTGTTTTTACGTTTTCGTCTTGTAATGTAATTAAACCATTTGAAGTAGTGCAGGGCCATGGGTTGTCATAGAAACCTGTGTCGGCGCTACAGAACCGGGACGCCCGTTCCTCGTGGCCCCAGAAATGTACTGGAGCTCTCATATGGTTGGCAGCACGCTTCCCGTCTGACGCGCCATATCTGAGCCTCAAAACTGTCGGTGTGGTGCAGGTTCCACCACACGCACACAACATACACGGGCATCGGCGTTTCATACACGTACTGTACTCGACAGTATATTTACACGTTTATATATATCAGATCGAGCATGACAAGAGCAGGTCTTAAGTTCAGCACTATTGTACAAAGCATCCAAAGTGTAATAAGGGTTTTAAAATGTGCGTTTGAGTGTGTCTTCATTGTTATTGACTCGTCTTCTACAGGCCAGCATTAAGGATACTAACAACACCTTTGAATAAGTAGTAATACCTCCTGTGTGTAGACCTGGAACTAGAACAGGAAGTCGGCGTTTGGCTGCTCCAGCACCACCTCTCAGGTCTACACAGGGTGTCTGCTCAGACCCATCAGAGTCGCGAGGGTGGGTTTTTATAAGGGAACATGTACGTCGTCGTACCAACACTGATCCGATCGCTCCATTTTTGGAGCCCAGTTGGGAGCTGTGGACAGAAGGCCACTGGCTCCCGGTCGCCCCTTCCAACAGGGAACCTTTACATTGTCTATCTGTGCTTCGTGTGTGTGTGTGTCTGGTATTTAAACGATGGGAATCTTTTACCATCTTGAACCAGGGATGTCTGAGCCGCGCGAAGAATCGGAAAGAACTCTCCGGACGTAGAAGTCGGCCTCAGGTCCTCCTGGGAAAGTCACGTTATCAGGGAAACCACTGGATCCACCTTTCATTCACGCGATTCGAGAAGAAACTCGCTGATTTATCGATGCACCACTACGGTATATTGTATCCTCTGGCCCTGAATGTTTATCGACGGGGTGGGTGGGAGGCGGGGGTGGGCCGGGGGACCGAGCAGTGAAAACTGTATGCATGTCAATTGTGTTTTACCAAGCAAGTGATGGGGTTGAACTTTATCTCTATTATCTATTCTATGTGAGGGTCAAGCTGAACTCATGGCATCGGAACATTGAAGCGCTTTTTAAGCAAACGGGATGTTCATTAGTTTGTTTTATTCTTTTAAATTGCTGATACTAACTGACGTATTGTAATGAGTTTTTGTGCTAGAGTTTGACCGGGTCAGCGGTGGGTAGGTGGGCTGTGGGGGATAGACAACATTAGCGGGCTGTTTATATGGTTACTGTACTTACCTATTCTATTCTTTGTAATATGATTTGTAATTTTATGTTGCTTTTTTTTGAGACTATGATGTAATGAATTTAATTCATGGGACTGAATCTTGACCTTTTTATTGACGACAAAATAAAAAAGATCACTTATGTACAAAAATACAAAATCGATTACATTTTTTTAATAGTTGACAATATTTTGAACGTGTGAAGATGCTATAAAGTCAACATTCTTATACTTTTTTGTTTTTTTAGCATAACAAAGCAGCAGATTACATAAAGAGCCTCTCAATTGTACAGAAACAAATTGGTCCATAGAAGAAGACATTAGTGAAAACTCCACCTCGTGGTTTAGTGGGTGTTACTGCCCTCTGCTGGTCGATTATAGTTATTACTCGTGACAAAGTAAAATCAGATTCCATCACCTCACCCAGTCTGATTTATTTTCTAACCAATTATTAATAAAAACGTTGCTAAAGGCAGCAGCTGAGCTCGGCTGTTCACTGGCTTGGATGAGTTCAGACCTGTCATCGCAGCGAGCGCGCATGAACCGATAAACTGCCAGCACAGCCGGTCGTCGTGTCGCTCACCACGCACGGCCTTTTCCCGACAAGTCATTGGTTGATGAGATCTCTTAAATTCCTAAAGATTTTTTTTTTTTGCGGAAAGGTGAGCACCAAGTGGATCAAAGAGAATGTAGAAAAGGAGTGTCGAAAGATGATGAGCAGTTGACAGATTTGCCCTGTGTTATGTTTCCTGGTACCTATGAAAAGGAGGGGGGGGGGGGGGGGTAAGGAAAAGAAACAGGTTGGCAGAATGAATGACCTGAACACATGCATGACGTCAGCACGACTGCTACGCTGCATTTTGTGGCATCTCTGAGAAATTTACTTTGTTTCAACACAGTTTTGTGAGTTCATCCGCCGCGGGAGTGTTTCCGCAGGAATGCCATCACTTATCTTCCATCGGCGGTTAACCTGCACGACTACTTTGTTCACATCTCGTCTAATCTGCGTGATGGTTTTCTTTTAAACGAGGCGACCCAACCGGTTTGAGCTGTATTTCACGTTGCGGGTTCCCGGCAGCTTTACGCACAGGTTTCTTCCTGTCCGCGTCATCGCCAGCGCTTGTGCGTTTTCCACTCACTCTTTGTGGTGCAGATGCAGCTCGGCCAGAGCTCCCAGTGATTCCAGCTGCTCCTGCAGCGCCATGATCCGCAGGCCGATGAAGCCGGACACCAGCAGAAGCAGCGCGACCCTGGAAACACACAGCAGTCATCCCGGAGGCTGCGCGAATCGGCTTCGGCTTCATGATTTCCACGTGACCACACGTGTCCAACACACAGTGATGTGCATCCGTTTGCGTGCTCATCATCTGACACATTCCTCATTGGCAAACAAAGTGGATCCCACAGGTTGATCAGCAGGAAACACGGTGCAGCCACGACAGAAGCAGCCAGATCAGCCCCAACTTGGCCATTTTGTGCTGAAGGTTTGCAGCCACTCCAGGAAGTCAACAAACTAAAAAGTGCCTGCGGGAGTTACGCTTTAAAGCAAATGGCGCTCTAGGGAAGTTTTCACTTCGAGAAGCCATGAAAATTATAAACACTGAGCACAGAAGCGATGTGAGGGTTGCTAATACTCACAGCAGCATGTTGAAGTAGAAGAACAGGCTGGTATCCTGGAGGTCAAGGGGGAACGGTGAAAGCCGCCCAATCAGCCCCCAAATCCATGATGGAGCTGAATAAGAGGAAGGAGTAATAACAATCAGGTGGGACATATAGAGCAGTGTGTGAGGGAGTGGGTGCGATCTGTTACCGCCGTCGGCGTCCGTGAGGCTGCTCTGGGCGTCGGAGCTCTGCCTGGGCGGCCCTGAAAAGCCACAAACAGTCAGTCGGCGCACTGGGAAACAGGCAGCAAAAACGAGAACCCACCGGTTTTCTCCCCCTCTTCCGACGCGCGGGGAAAGTCCTCCTCCAGATGAACGCTGCTCTGCCGGCTCACGTCGTGGTCAAAGCTGTCCTCCAAGCTGGAGCACCCGGAGGCCTGCACGCACGGAAGCACAGGCCGGGTTCTGAGCGCCGTCAGCTCAACCGGCGTGATTTATGGACGCGCGGCGGAGGACCTACCATCTGATCGGGCTCGTTCTCCGCCGAGGACACGTGAGGGCTGCTGTTGGTGCTCTCCCCCTGATACAAACACGGAGACACGAGTTAGAACCTTGATGTTCTCTGGGTCGGGGGATGGGGGGGGGGTCACTGATGTATTCCCCACCTGCATGTTCAAGCAGCGAGTTTGGATGAGCTCAAAGGTGAACTCGCGCTGCCTCAGCGACACAAAAGTGTACTGAAAGGAGAAAAAAGAAGTTAAACAGAAAGCAGTGATGTGTGAGGACATCTGCTTCAGGAGGCTTTAATATTTAATGAGCGCGTCCCCAGTTACTCCTTTCACAGATCCCCGATTAATAAATACGCCCCTGAAGACTTTACCATCTGTGAGGCAAAGACCGGCACAATCAACACTGAAAAGAACTGAAAGAAAAAAAGAGCTTCACCAGGTGCGTGTGTGTCCTCACATTTAATACACACTGAGCCCCACAATCCTCACTCGACTAGCAAGCATTTTGCTGGACCACTTTAAAAGACCGCGTGAGGGATAAGAGATGGTTTTAAGGTTGAGTTTAGAATTTGGATTTAGGTTCGGGCTCTGGATAATGTCTGGGAAAAGTTCCCCAAAAAGATATGAAATGTGAGGACGTGTGTGTGTGTGTGCTGATTCTGACCTTCTCTCCATCAGCGGTCTGAACTGACACCATGGATAAGTAGTGTTTCTTCACCTGCCTGACGCTGGACATGGGAATCACCACCTGTGGGAGGGGTGCAGAGACAGGTTTCTGATCTGGACGTCGTCCGTGAAGCTGGAAGACGCGTCCGTTACCTTCGTGTCCTTCAGCAGCACCGACGAGTGAAAACACAGATAATTCTCCGAGACGAAGAGCCTTCCGTGGTACAACACCTCCCTGTTCAGGGAACAGCTGCAGGCTGCAGACAACCACAGGGGACGTTAAACGCAGGGAAGGAAGGTGGGATCTGGGCTGCCCGGCTGAGATCGGCTCACCGTGAGTCACCGTCTCGTCCTCGGGGACCTCCGGAAAGAGTTTGTGGAAGGTTTTGTTATTTTTTTGGAGGCTCTGTTGGGCAAACGTGAAATAAACAGAATAAATGATGATTTAAGGCTATTTATAGCATCTTTATGACGGGGGAAAACTGAGGAGGACTCACGTTCTTTTTTAGGAGTCCTTCAGAGTGCTCTAGGCTGTCTTCGGCGATAATCTCCTTGCTGGAGGACAAACGGGTCAAAGGGTCAAGTTTTACATGTCGGTCACATCGGTTTGGAACCCCACAATCCTTCTGCGCTTCACCTGAGGGACATGCTGGAGTTCAAGCTGTGGATCTCCATCTGACTCTCGTCCATACTGTTCCGGGACTTATTGCCACCGGTCCTACCGCTGCCTCTTCTGCCCCCCAGGGAGGAGTCCGTGAGTCTGTCCAGAGAGCAGCAGCTGCATGTCTGAGTTGGTTTAAGGTCCATCACAGAGCACGTGCCAAAGGCAAGAAAGTTCTCCCCCAAACTATCAGCAGCAGTTGAATGTGCTGCTCTTAAATCTTAATAAATCAAATTCCTTTCTGTCCTTGTAACACCAGGAACTTCTCAGCCCGTCAACAACATCAACACCACCGACTCACATCAACTGAGTAATAGTCAATAATAACAGATAACACCCCCCCATGACCCTTAATTAGAGAGCAATAGTAAAATAAGCGTACTCACACAGAATTGTCCAGCGAGAACTTCCTTCCTTTGAGACTCATGATGGAACACCAGGTTATAACACCCATACAGGAACACTTTCGCACACTTACTTGAATGTAGTGAAACACCTGAAGTATTCACATTTAACCAGCCTGACACTTTGGGTGTGTCAGCCTGCTTTTGTTGTCGACCAATCAGCTGCCATTAGTGGTGTTCAGTGGTGTGGTGTTTTTTTCACTTTGAACTCAATCAACAAGAAATATTGAGCCAATGAGATTCCTCATGGCCTCATTCTGTGTGGGTGGTACTAACACACATCTGCACACAGAATACATAAGACATATCTAACCCTGGCATCACAATCAACGCTTGACCTGACCTTTCAAACCCACCTTTATCACCTTAAAAGTCTTAACCCTTAAACAGATTCTGGACTGGATTTCTCCCATAATTCTGTCCTCACTTTGCTCGTCAAATACATATTATAGTCCTCAATATATATCTCTCTCTCTCTCTCACACACACACACACACACACATTTGTATCTTTGTGAGGACTTCCACTGACATAAAACCAGTCCAACCCTTACAGCAATAGTATCAACCCTCAGTATTAACCCTCAAAAGGTCTTTGAACGTTGTGAGGACCAATCCAAGTTTTCAGTTTTCCTCAGAGGTCCTCACTTTGCAGGTGGAATGTCTAAGTTGGTCCTCAGTATACATCAAGAACGAGAACAATAACACACACACACACAAGAATGTGACCATTAGATACACATCAGAGGACAAAATGACTGACACAAATATGTTACACAAGTCACCAATGTCAAGGAAGATATGCTTGAGCTAAAAAAAAAAAGTAATGAATTTGTCTCATTTGTGGAATTTGTTTCACAGTTTTCAAATTGAATATTGTGTAAACATTAAGAGAGGTGTGTGTTATGCCCTGTTCCAGTAAAATGAGCCCCGCCGTGGTTATAAAAGATATTCATACGATGCTTCTTTTGTTTCCCATCTTTTTTAGTGTTGTGATAGCAACACACTTGATATCAGAGAACTTACAAAGTGTTTCTCCTCAGCAATGACCCAGGTCTTTATTATTATTATTATTATTATTATTCCATGATGATATAACCAGTGTTCTCGCCATCAGGCCATACCACCGTTCTTATCTGAAGGTGTAGAAGATGAGTATCACTGAGTAGCCATGTGAAAGCTGACATGATGTCGACACTGTGGCGACAAAAACAGCCACTTCCCGACATAGTCGTAAATGTGTTGCACTGTTCTAAAGGTCTATTAGAAATATACCAAATATAGACTAGTGCTTGTATATTTACAGCCTGTTCCTTTCCTATTTTAAAACCATATTTCTGGGACTCATAAGGGACGCATGTATCCTCCGGGAAAAATAGCAACATAAGAAGATCAGTATATAAGATCTTTGTAACTTAGCAACAACCTGTATGAGCCCATGCATTACATCCACTTATGCAATGTTTTGAGAAGTAAACAATGAATCTAAGTTACTGCGTAGGAGATGGTTTTATTCCAGTCAGTCGGTCAGGATACACACACGGAAGCATGCGGAGAGATCTCTATTAAACGTACACAGTTCTGATCTTATATAGCCGAAGGCGCGCACACAGGACGTCTTCACAGCATGTGTGCTGCATGCACAGGACACAGGACGTCTTCACAGCATGTGTGTGCCGCATGCACAGGACACAGGACGCCTTCACAGCATGTGTGCTGCATGCACAGGACACAGGACGCCTTCACAGCATGTGTGCCGCATGCACGGACACAGGACGTCTTCACAGCATGTGTGTGCTGCATGCACAGGACACAGGACGTCTTCACAGCATGTGTGTGCCGCATGCACAGGACACAGGACGTCTTCACAGCATGTGTGTGCCGCATGCACAGGACACAGGACGTCTTCACAGCATGTGTGTGCCGCATGCACAGGACACAGGACGTCTTCACAGCATGTGTGTGCCGCATGCACAGGACACAGGACGTCTTCACAGCATGTGTGTGCCGCATGCACAGGACACAGGACGTCTTCACAGCAGGTGTGTGCCGCATGCACAGGACACAGGACGTCTCACAGCATGTGTGTGCCGCATGCACAGGACACAGGACGTCTTCACAGCATGTGTGTGCCGCATGCACAGGACACAGGACGTCTTCACAGCATGTGTGTGCCGCATGCACAGGACACAGGACGTCTTCACAGCATATGTGTGCCGCATGCACAGGACACAGGACGTCTTCACAGCATGTGTGCTGCATGCACAGGACACAGGACGTCTTCACAGCATGTGTGCTGCATGCACAGGACACAGGACGTCTTCACAGCATGTGTGCTGCATGCACAGGACACAGGACGTCTTCACAGCATGTGTGCTGCATGCACAGGACACAGGACATCTTCACAGCATGTGTGTGCCGCATGCACGGGACACAGGACGTCTTCACAGCATGTGTGCCGCATGCACGGGACACAGGACGTCTTCACAGCATGTGTGCTGCATGCACAGGACACAGGACGTCTTCACAGCATGTGTGTGCCGCATGCACAGGACACAGGACGTCTTCACAGCATGTGTGCTGCATGCACAGGACACAGGACGTCTTCACAGCATGTGTGTGCCGCATGCACAGGATCCAGGACGTCTTCACAGCATGTGTGCCGCATGCACAGGACACAGGACGTCTTCACAGCATGTGTGCTGCATGCACAGGACACAGGACGTCTTCACAGCATGTGTGCTGCATGCACAGGACACAGGACGTCTTCACAGCATGTGTGTGCCGCATGCACCGCAGGAGTTTGGTGCCTTCGCAGCATGTGTTCCAGCTGGCGCAAGAAGTTGAATGGTTCTTTGAACCTCAGGGCGTCTTTGTTTCCTTGTAAATAAACGAGGAACCAAACGGACTCATCTGCTCTCCCAGTCTCCACCACACCCTTCTTAAATTTCCATTTCACCCCTTCCTTTTGCACTCAATTTACGTTTCACAATCAATTTCCAAGCCTGTCTCAAACATTGTTAAGAGCTCATTTTCCTTTATTTCAGGATCAGGGACACAACCTTCTTTTTTATTCCTGAATGAAAATATGCAAATGTTTTGTTCTCGTACATGAATTACAGCACAAATGCAGCAAAGCTATTCAACTAAAGCCCAAAGATCAAAGCAGAGAAAAGAAATGGGAACAAAACTGACCAAAAACTGACCTTGGAAGTACTCCTAAAGCTATTTTTTAACCATTCCTTATTGGTCATAAGTGTAACTGATGCAAAGTGTCAAAGTCAAAAGACAATGAAGGTTAAGTAGTGATGTCAGGTGCTGTAATCTGGAAAGCTGCTGTTGCAACCTTTGCGCCACCTAGTGGACAAAAGGCAGAAAGCAGCGTTGCACGTGGATGGTGTGTGTTTGTGGTGTGTTTGTGCATTTGCGCATGCTTTCTTTCTAACCAGGTCGACAGTAAATTTAACATTTTCAAGTCAAAATACGGCCAAAAATTCAATTTATCATTGATTATTTAATGTTTAAAACATGCCCCAAACCACACAACGAAAGGGGCTTAGATATGTCATCTTAAATACACTGGATTTTATTTCCCTGATTTCTGTCTTTCCTGTGTTTTAATAGTTTTGAAAAATTATTTTATTTTTCCAACAATTTGTCAAAGTGAACCCTCAAATTAGTTGCCAGAGGTGTTTAAAAAATACAAAAGGAAGCAGCCATTGTGCTGTATATCCAATCATCCTTGCTTTAATACAAAGTGAAGATACAATATCTACATCCATGGTTTAAAAGGAAAAAACAGGTACACGTGGGGGCGTGGGGGGGTGGTAGGGGAATAATGGCGCTGTCAGATCAGGCCCCTCGACACATTTCTGATTATACATCCTGTATCTTTGATATTTCTCTACATGATAATCGTTAAAAATCCAGAGAATAACATATGTCATATATGTCACGCACCGTAAAGACGTCTGGATCACACAATTCATAGAATAAATTCAGCTTTAAACATGTTTTACGTGTGCGCAGCCGGGCGACTCTTCACCCATTCTTTTGACAAAAATACACTTGCTACCATTTGCTTATCTGACAACGGACGCACTCTTCGCCGATGGCCTTGAACGTCTCACGGTGAGGTGGGAGGGGCCTCGCTGTAAACGTAAACAGGTCTGCCTCGAACGCACGTCGCTAACTAGACATCAGTAATTAGTATCAAATAGCACCCTACACAGAGGGCATACCTTATTACAATGTAGCAAATGAAATTTAAAAAAGCACAAAAAACTGACGCATAAATGTAAAAAAAAAGCCAAACAAACAAAAAACACACACAATATTCAACATCGGCTCGTCAAAGAAACAGGTAAACAACATCTCATTGGTTATATTTGCCGCATATATATTAAAAAAATACATGAAAAACAAACGTAAAATGTAACAAAATAGAATAAATATCTTTTAAAAAAAATCATATGAAACAAACAGACAACGTGAGCGATAACAATAAGGCTTCTTTTGCGACGATTAGAACTACATCACATCCAATCCCACGTTATATCTTGTGCTCGGACACATGTAACTGTACTGTATAGGACTCCAATGTTAGACTGTATGTACAAAAATTGGGATTTTGCTCCAATGCCGCTGTGCTCTTTAATCACTGCGTGGGGACCAAATCTGATTATGTCAAGAAAAGATAGATATATCGATATTAAAGACGTGTGGCTGTGTTACAATGGTGGGAAGGTTCTGTACAGTCCCAGTTCAATGGAGCTCATGTGGACAGTCGGATGAGAAGATGATCAATTTCCTGCTTGTGCAGAAGGTGTTGGGGTCTTATCTCAATATATTTCATCAGCTTTCTATAGTAAAATATAATAGTGACTCAGGACGTCTTCGGGAAAGGAGAGGATTCAGACACCACCTTCGAATGGCAGACAATGCATGAGTGCTAAGCAGCATGTTGACAACACAAGAAATCCGTCTGCATAAGGCAAAGACTTGGAGTAAAAACAGCAAAAATGTCTGCAGAAATGGGTTGAGAAGCGCTTCTGAAAAGGAGAAAGAAAGAAAGAAAAAAAGGCCTCGACGCTCGTTTTTTTCATTAGCATCTCTTTCAATAAGCCACTGCTGAAGTGACACAATGGGGCTGACATGAAGAGGAGATGAGCTGGAGGATGAACAAAGACCACGGCAACTAGCAAGCAGAAGAAGAGCGGCAGACCTCAGCCCAGTTAGGACACAATGGGGCCTAATGACTGTTTTGAGGTCGGCTATTTCTCAGGGAGGAGGCGAATTGAGGTGGCGCGGGTGGCGGCGGGGGTGTTAGCTGAACCGCGCAGGTGTCTCTTGGTGCCGTGTGTCCTGGCAGGCGCGGGTTCTCTTGGCACTGCACATTGGGTCCATCGGGTCACCTCATTTACACGAGCTACCTTGCGGTCGCGACTTTGGGGCGGACGCACGGACACAGAAATCTTCACCTTCGCACCTTGTACAACAAACCGATAGATACAAAGTTGAGGATAGAAAGCCCACTAAGGCTGCAGCAAATATCCAGGCTCGTTGTGTCTTTTTTTTTTCTTCTTTTCTATTATTTTATACACATATAGTATCATAAATCCTGTTCATAAGCTGTTTCACTGGTTCATATTGGAGATAGCTGACCACAACACACATGTATTATATGTCCTTCACACTGGAACACTGAGGTAAGTATATGGATTACACATGGACAGTCTCCACACCAGCAGCTCCTCAGCCAGCCTCCCGATGAGCATGGGTGCCATCAGATACTGATTTTTTTTGTTGTTTTTTTTTGTTTTGTCCGTGTTGGAGTGAAATTCCATCTCCGAGCCTCAAACCCCCGAAGGCGGGAACAAAACCGGCGTCTCAGGTTGTCTCCCTCTCTCGCTGTTTCGCTTGTTAGTTTGATTGTGGACCTTGCAGATGACAGACGGACGGGTGGGTTGTTGTCGCTTCCCTTACGTTGCATAGTGGTCGAAGCTACCCAGGTATTCCAGAGCGGCCTGGTAGCAGAACTGGTACTCGTCCTGAGAGGGAGAAATCCAACAACGGTGTTGTTAAAATAGCATTCGCGGGCGATTTTATTGATGATTCGAGCGCCCCCTGTTGGCAGGCCCAGTCAACGCGCCCAAACTAAAGGAAACGGTTGTCAGAACTACACATTTCCCGCTGGAGGGCGATCATGTGCGCTGCCATAGAAACAGGTGAGACCTCATGACTGCCAGCAAGCGATTGTGCTTCCTGATACATATACGGCAGTTTAAAATTTAAACAAAAGCAAAAGCCACCGGACGCAACCCGTGACGGCGTTTACAGCCGGATTCTGACAAGGACGTGACACCAAACAAAGAACAGGCCGATTCCACTGTGTGGTTACCTCAGTCTGCACCATGGCCGGTCTCTGCGTGCGCAGCATTTTGACAGTCTGGAAGATGTCCACCGCTCCTTCGTAGCGCATCCTCTCCAGGACGATACTCAGGGTGATGAAGACACCTGTCCGCCCCACGCCGGCGCTACAGCCGCACAGGGAAAGGGCGCCATCAGACCCCCCTCGTCTGCTGCGTTGACCGTGCAAATTTACCGTCCTCCTGCAACTCACCTGCAGTGAACGGCGATCGGCCCATCCTGGCCAAACTGCTCCTTGGTTTTGTGTACTTGTCCGATGAAATCGATGAAGCCCTCCCCAGATTTGGGCACGCCCTGCTCCGGCCAGTCGGTGAACTGGAACTGCCGCACCGTTCGCGACTGCCCGTCCTGCAGATGGAAGGAAGGACGCGCAAAGACGGACGAGGTGCTCATCGTGAAAAGACTATTAAAAGACGGCCTTCTCGCGGTATCGACTGCCAAGGCAATATCCTCCTCTTCCTCTCTAATGATTGCTGCCATCTGATCCTGGATCAGTGGCCGTGCGCGGCTTGGAGCTGTAACGTCAGCGTGTCTGTTATTGTCAGCCGCTCGGCAGGCAATTACATCTCTGCTTCTCTGCACAGCCTTTCGGTCTCCCTCCTAATGGAGATCAATAGTGCATCTGTCGGCGTGGCGTCGGGACAGGCTTGAAATATTGTTACCTGGCGCGCACGTCTGGGAGCAGACACGCAGGTTACGCACACACATAACACACACGTGTGCGCTCAATGTTATTTGGAGACAGGATGGTTAAATTAGTAAATAGGGGTTAGCTAATACACTCCACAAAACACATGCTAACCAACACACACCTTGGGCTGATACGACCACCACTGCATTGAGATGCTGAAGCGGTACACACACACACACACACACACACCACACACACACACACACACACACACACACACCCTCTGAACTCACCCTGGCATCGGTAACTTTAAACTCCCTCAGGATGTACTGAGGCATGTTGTACTCCGCCATGGGGTCCACCACAAAGTACTGATACCTGGCAGAACGTTCCGCGGGCCAGTACTGGTGGCACTTCTCCTGAGAACGGTGAAAAGGAAAAGAACGACATGGCGCGATGACTCGAGCGGCTCCTCATCAATCGCCGCCCGCGGTGCGTTTGTGCCTACCCGTCCCATCTCTCTCAGCTTAGTCAGCATGACCACGATGGTGGAGTTGTGCTCCCACAGCATCCTCCAGAAGTCCTCTGTAGTCTCCGCCAGCGGGCCCTGGGTGGCGATGTAACCCCTCTGCTGCCTGCACGCCAACACACACAATATGAAGTCACCTCTCACTGTCAGGCATTGGGCAGGAAAAGGGAGTCAGCCTTGGGACAAGACGCGGAGCGGTCAAAACACGTTTGAACAGGGAAGCTAAATATATCCGAGCCGTCGCAAGAGGTTTGGTGTCCCTCCTCTCTAATGGCGGGGGAGGGAGGAGGTTGAAGGCGGCGGCGTGCGGTGACATCGAAGCAGAACGTGACTACAGTAAAGACGGATCTGACAGGACGTGACAGGTGAGAGCTCCGTGGAGCAAACCCATCCCAACCACTCAGCCGTCCAGGCATCACAAGAGGCCCGGCGGGTCGGGTCGTGTTAGCGTTGTCGCGGCGGAAGCGTACCTGTAGCCGTCGATGTAGCTGGCGTTGATGTAGTCGGAGCCCTCCAGGCCTCTGATTGGCTGGAGGCAGACGCGGGTGGTTTCGTAGGGCATTATGTTGACCAGTCGGTTCTTGAACTTGTTGCAGGGCAGGTTGGCCGTCACGAAGCGGGACGTGTGGGCTTTGGTGTTCGCCAGCCGCTGGATTCATGGAAAACAGCATCATTGTATTACCATTACCTCCATTTGGGTGCATTCCCTCCCCCTCCCCCCTCTGTACCTTGAACTCCAACTCCATGCCGGTGACGTGCTCCCCGCTCTCCACCTTGGACAGCTTCTGCATGTACGAGTACAGACTCCGGGCGGGCACCTCGGTGTTCCCGCACGCCACAGCCTCCAGCAGCGCCTCGTGGATGAAGCTGTACTGGTCCTCCGTCTGCACCATGTAGTTCCTCTGCGAGCGCATCAGGGTGACGTGACCGTAGATGTCCACGGTGCGCTCGTGTCGAATGCGCTCCAGCATGGCGTCGATGACGATAAAGCAGCCGGTGCGACCGACACCAGCACTAACAGGAAGAGGCGGTTGATACAGAGGATTTAGGAATTTTCACACCATTAGCTTAGCTTAGCGCACTCAAATTTATAATCCAAACTAATTAACATCGTAATTGTGCACCATATTTGTAAATTCATATAACTAGCAACAAAAATGCAAACATTTATCACATTTTCCCAGTCTTTTATGAGCCAATATGTTTATTATCTATGTGAGACTGTCTGTCTATAAGCACAAAAAATGACATTATTTTCTTCTACACGTGTTAAATTTAAGGTGTAGAGTTATAAAAGAGGCTCCCGGGACGTTAGCATATACAACACATTTCGTTCCTACAGTGGCTTTGCAAACGAATAAGATATGTCTGCAATTACTTGGAGATGCTGTCACATTTATTGATTACATTTGGCCTTTGGTGTCCAGCCTTTGTCTTAAGATAACCGTCCTCATGCAGGCTCCTCATTTTCGAAGCCAACAAATAAAACCGTTATCAGCTTTTCCTCACAGGACCACAAATATGCTTATTTCCCAGTTTCAAAGCTTCCCTTGGAGCATGTTGGCGGTACCTGCAGTGAACGGAGATGGGTCCAGCATCCGGGGGGTTGCAGGCTTTGACCCTGCGGAGGAAGTTGAGGAAAGGGGTGGGATACTCTGGCACGCCGTGGTCCGGCCAGGCTGTAAACTGGAACTGGCGCACCTCTCTCCGCTCGCTGCTGCCGCTCTGATGTGACAGGACGACGGGCTGTTACACGGCGCTTTGATTTGACGTCATGACGCACAACCTACATATCGGTTAAGCAGAGCTGGCGCGTTCGCAGTGTCGCCTGAGCACTCTTTCCGAGCTACATCTACATAAATCATCGCTCCTATCCTAATTAGCGCCACTCAAACGTGTCGCCGCAGCCTCTCTTCATAAAGAGCGAAGCATTGTTCGTTTGCGGCGTTGAATATTTTATATGAATTACTCTCTTCTTTGTGACAGATCCCTTAACTTGACACATCACAACACATCAACAAAATTTTGGAGAAGCCATGCTACAATTGGAAGTTACAGCTGGCCCAGTTTTTTGTGTTTGTAAGTAGGCCACAGAGACACGCTAGTCTGGCGGACTTAGATTAGCCTCATGCTATGAGAAAGCGCCTCGCTCACAGCGGCGATCGAATCTCAGCGCCTGACACGGGGAGGCTGTCCCAGTTTGAACAAATCATGCGGCTCAGACAAATCTCCACTCTGCCTGTCCACACGCACATTGTGACCGAGAACGTTGCGTCCAGGAGAAAAATGCGCGTGCGTCAACAGAACCGTGGGTCAGAGGGAGAAAGCAGGCGGAGAACAGCAAAAGGATTTACTTTGTGCAGGGAGAAGGTGCGCACACAGAAGGTGGCCAGCTCCATTGTGTCCAGCAGGGTCACCTGGACCATTCCGTAAGTCTCCGTGCCACGATTCGGCCAGTACTGGTCACATTTTATCTGCCGAGGTGAGAGTAAAACCAATGAATGGCTGATGTCAATCATTTCTCGCGCCCAAATCTTTATGAGGCTGTTATACTGTCCCACCCGGGACTTCTCTTCCAGCCGCGTCATCATGACGACGGACGCCGTCCGCTGCTCCCACACCATCCTCCAGAAGTCCCCAAAGGTCTCTGCCAGGGGTCCCTGGGTGGCGATGTACGCGTTCTGCTTCCTGTAGCCGTCGATGTAGTTGGCGTTGATGTAGTCGTTCCCCAGGATGCCTGCGGGACGAGACAGCGGAGCTCCCGCTTAAACGGCGATCTGCATAAGCGTCACGACAGATTCCCTCCGTGTACAACATCAAACGGGCTATTGAGCGAGGCCGTTTGTCACAGCTGCTGCTTCCAGCAGATGGCAGCCAGGTTACTGGTGCAGGAACGCAAACAAACGAGCGCGTGTCACAGTAAACCGATGAGCGTTGGATGGAGCGTGCGCTGCCTCTTTTTGTCCTGAGACAATGCTCGCCGCACTCCAGCGCACCCACGCTGTCGGCTTCCCGCCACCGCGCACGGCTTTAGTAACATTTCAGGTTTCATCCATCAGGCAGCAGCTACGCCCCCAGAGTTCCCATCACCCACGGCAGTATCTCTAAACACCCCCCCCCCCCTTACCGTCTATCGGGGCAAGAATGACCCTGGTGTGGTCGTACGCTATGACGTTAGCGTAGCGGTTTTTGGGCTTGTTGACTTCCAGGTTTGAATGCTCCCAGGTGAACTGCTGACTGGGGTCAATGGACTGGAAAGAAAACAGCAAACACATGCAGATGCGAGGAGACATGTTTAGTGGATAATGGAGAGCGTGCGCTCTGTAATGTAGACTTGTTACTGAAATAAATAGCGGCGTTGAATAAATCATGACCATATTGTCTGTGCTCTGAGGTGCAAATGTTAAATAAGAGGCTTCGCCGGTGCGCCGTCTAATCATGACATAGACGCTCATATGGAATAATTATACAGTGGGACCTCTACTTATGAAATGAATTGGTTCCGGAAGTTGTTTCGTGACCTGAAAATTACGTAACCATGTAATGGCTTCCATGTAAATGCCCTAATCCGTTCCAAGCCCCCAGAAATTCAGACATAATTTTTTTATAAATCATAAAAATGCATCCAAACATGTAACAAATACATGTTACAATTAGATTACGGCACAATAAATGTAGGAATTCAGTGCAAGGCTTCTCTGGGAACAAAATGAACTTTATTACAGGCTAATCTTACATTAGCCGTCATTACTAGCAACGAACGTTAAGACTTCTGGTAACACCGCCATCTAATGGACAAACATACGAACGCCCACAATAAATCCCGAAGACGACGAAGAAGACGCTGTGATACACACAAACTTGTACATAGCGACGTCCCTCCTAGCCAATGGGATTACAGGAAGATGCTAGGCGATAGCCAGTGGCAGAGCAGCTACAAGCATGTTTGCGTTCGCTAAACTCCGCGTATTTTTGCCTTTTGTATCCTGAAATTTCTTTCGTAACAAGAGGAAATATTTTCCCATTAAGACGTTTCGTAACCTGAAAATTTCGCATGTAGAGACGTTCGTAAGTAGAGGTCCCGCTGTACGTCTTTTACCTCATATTCCTGGGAGAGCCGCAGGTTGTCATTAGCTTTCAGCAGCTCGATGTGCTCGGCCAGTTCGTTGATGGGGATGGGAGGATGGCTCATCATTCCTGCGTGAGTGCCGGGCAAAAGTCACAGCAAGATATCAGTCATGTGACCGACCGCACTTATCTCCATGTAATTCCCAGTTAGGAGTGGAAAACATGGAGATGACAGTAATCACACATCATCAGTAACCCTATTTAGTAAATAAAGTGGTTTTTTTTTATTTACACACACGCACACTCCCACTCGCCCTCACAATGCAACTTTTTTTTTTTTTCATTTCCAATGACTTTCAACGCGCAAAAGAGTGTTAAATTCAATATTTTGCTGCCCCTTTGAAAAGCCCTGAGCAGTTATATTCTCCTTTTTTCCCGCTCGGCAATGCAGCACCACGACAAAACGCTGCTGTCACGACCGAACCCTGACCTCAGATAGCCTCTGCCGCATTCGCTTGGAAACAATTTTCATCTTTGCCGAGCGACTCGGAGGCAGAAAAATCTCTGGAGGAGAAGCGGGGCGAGCCGGGAGCTTCAAGGTTGCGCACGGCGGAGGGAGAGCCGCGCCGGGTTTGTGGGCTCTCTGCTTTTCTTCGCCGGCTCACAGAAAGTAACGAAGCGCCTGCAAACGGCGGCGCTAATTAAAATAATCCATGCTGTGTGTTTTTCCTAATTTAATGGGAGATATGAAAGCGGCGCCCCGTTAGTCTTGTGCCACCGCCGGAGCAGCTGTGTTGTTAGATCTCGCTCGGCGGGGGGACGGCGTCGGGATCTGTGTCGTTACTTCACAGTGTGACTTTAGGACAAACGCTGACGGAAGAGAGGCGCCCAACCGCTGCCGGTACCACCCAATCTAATGCACTATCCATGGAACGTGGGCGGATTCTGTCACGCTGCAGTGACTCAGGCCTCGCCGAGCGCTCGCTGCCACCTGAGCGGCGGCCATTTTGAGCGGGAGCTGCCAGGTAGGCGCTGGCTGCCGTGCGGGGGTGTGCTGCTGGGATCTCTTCTGCATAATCTCACCCCGGATATAATTAACCGCATGAATATTTCATTAGCAAATAATGAGTAATCGGAGGGACGTGTTTGGGCGCCTGCGTGGGCGAGAGCTTCATACCGGGAGTCTGGAAGTTGATGCGACGCATCTCCACCGGGTCCGTCGGGTGATGTGCCATCATTTCGGCGTTGCTCAAAAGGCTCTTGGTCCCGGGTTCGGAATCCTTACGCTTGCTGCTCAAAGGCCAGCACATAAGAAGAGCGTTAGGGGCCCGATAATAAGCGCTGAGATCCGACTCAGGCATGACACAGCATCATTACCACAACAGTGCTCTATTTAGCAGATATGGTGTTTTACGGATTTGTACAAGCTGTGCGCGGCACCCAGCGTTGTGTAATTGCTGTGGAATAAATGAGCAAAGAGCTTGACATTGGTTTAATCTTACCTGTCAGGCTTGCTGCTCCCAGTGAAACACGGCAGGAATAATTAGAGGAAGAAAAGGGAGGAAATGGACAGATTGTTAAAAGAGGGGAATCGATAGCTTTGCATTAGTATTCAAAAGCTTGATGGCTTGCAGCACATATTGGGGGCCTGCGGCAGGATTTGGCCCTTTCAGGGCTCGGCGGGGGGGGGTTGGACAGGGCTCGGAACAAATATGATGAATCAATCAATCTTTATTTATATAGCGTCTGTTACAATCAAAACTGCCTCTAGGTGGTTTCCAGAATCCCAGGGTCTGACCCCAAACAAGAATCAGTGGCAAGGAAAAACTCCCCTTTAACAGGAAGAAACCTTGAGCAGGACCAGGCTCATATAGGGGGACCCTCCTGCTGATGGGGGGGGTGGGTAGAGAGAGAGTAAAAGGGGGGAAGGACAGGTAGAGAAGAGAATAGCAGGGGAAGCACATTAATTATTATAAACTGCTGGTATAGGAGTTGAGTGGGTCAGCGGGGTCGGAGGTCAGCATACTGCTATGAAGGTGGCGATACCTGTAGATGGATACAGAGGGGGGGGGGAGAAGCAGGAAAAACTACGCAAGAAATAACATCATCATGATGTCACAAAGACCAAACTGAGAGTTGAGCATTTGTGGGGGGATAACTGGAGATTAAACAAACATGGGGAGCGCTGCGCAGCGTGACAGACAGAAGGATAATCCAATTATGAGGAGCAGGGCTGGGGAACGTTCCTCTGATTGTCAACAGACCCACTAAGACAACGCTCAGCAGCAAATGGATCTTACGATATTAGTGCGGCGGTTGGAGCCAAAGCCCAAAATAGCTAATTCCTGTCCTCGCCGCGGCTCAGATGCTATCCAGAGCTCATCAGGGAGTCACGCGCTCGCAATCGCTAACCTTCTTACGCTGTCGTCGGGTCTGACCCAAACGAGCCGCCCTGCCGCCAGGACCCCTCGCCAGAACACATCTACGCATTGACTCTTCTCTGCCTTTACAGGACGTCTCACTCACTTTTTGTAAAGGAGGATGGCGATGACGATGCAGATGATGAAGACCACGGCCAGGACCGGCCCTACCACCCAGATCAGACCGTCCCCGGCGTCCAGGGGCTGAGGGTCAGAGTCAGGGGCGATCACCGGGTCCGTGTAGGGGCTGGCCACGTACATTTTCTGTGTGGGGACGTGACGGAATCCCTTCAGCCAACATCTTGGATACTGTTCACTGAAAAGCTACGACACGTCTGGATACCTAATAAATCATCTTTTAATAATCAAATACGTATATCAAGCATGTTTCGAGTCAAAGGTGCGTATAATATCTCATTTCCTGCCAGAGTAGGTACACTCAGTCTCCATTAAAGTGCACGAGGATAATTGTCTTTTGCTTACAGCAGCTTGACTGACATTTATTTTATTGTTTTCGACGCAGAGCTGCTCTGACTTTAATCTAAAGTGACAGCCTGCAGGAGGGGAACTCAGGTGTGTGTGTGTGTGTGTGTGTGTGTGTGTGTGTGTGTGTGGGGTGGGGAGTGACAGGAGAGATGTGTGGCTGTTGTACCCCGGTGGTGGAGTTGAGCTCCGCCAGGATGAAGAACATGTACTCCTGCCCCGGGTCCAAAGCTCGGTTCTCGAAGCCTCCGTAGTCCAGCTGGTCCCCCAGGGTGAAGAACGCTGGCAGGGTGGCAGGTGTGAAGCGGGCGGTGATGTACGCCCGACGCAGGTCCACCTGCTTCTGCTGGCGAGAGTCTCTCTGCTTCTGACTGATGTCTTTCAACAGCTGAGTAACAGAGAGACGCCGAGGTGTTCTGATCAGGCACCTCTGACTAATGTGGAATTATGACCACCGGGAGGGTTGTTTTTAGCTACGTGACTGTATTTATGAGGTTTATTGCTTCTGGGCACAGACAGCAGGTGCGAGCGGCGAGGCTCACCTCCTCCAGGTCCATCTCATCTGGGCTCTTTTCGTGTCTGAGGACCCCGCGGGCTCTTCTCAGCGGAACCACGACGACATAAACATTCCTGTGGGAGCAGAGGCGGACAAATAATCACCCCGGTCGCCTGGATACGGGAGCAGGCATCTCACGCAATTTTAATTATCTCCGTGCCACCCAGCCCGACGCCGCTAACAACCCCGCTGACTTACTTGATGGGAGTACGAGTCTCCAGGGAGGGCAGGATGATGGTGACCGTGGTCTCCGTGTCGCGGGTGTGGTCGATCTCGGGGCGGCGGATGGTGATGGACGGGGAGGTCTTGGCGGAGATGCGGTGGC
This sequence comes from Takifugu flavidus, assembly GCF_003711565.1. NCBI lineage: Eukaryota > Metazoa > Chordata > Actinopteri > Tetraodontiformes > Tetraodontidae > Takifugu > Takifugu flavidus. The sequence goes on from NC_079534.1 coordinate 612,825, forward strand.
GCAGGCCTCCCATGTTGCCCTCCGTGGCGGTGATCTTAAAGTCGTAGCTGGTATCGGGTTGAAGGTTCTGAATGACGGCCTTCTTCGTCCGAGCGTCCACCTCTATGTTCTGGTGGTTATACTCCACCTGGAGGACGGGAGCAGGTCAGCGTTCCCAGAACAGCCGCTGGGGAACTTTGAGTGCAGTAATGCTGATGTTAGATTAGAGCAGCTTTTTGTCTGCGGTGTTAGGGATTACATTTCCGAAGGGTAATTACAATGTTTTCCTAATTTAAAGCAGTGTTCATCTGGATAAACGGAACAAAGGGGATCAGGTGCACGTGCGCCCGCTGCACCTACAGAGAAGCGGTAGGGGTTGCTGCCCTCTGGAAACTCCCAGGTGAGAAGAACACTCGTCTTAGTCGCCAGATTGACGGAAAAATTCCTCGGAACATCTGAAACGAGAGCAAACAGACCACGGAAAGGTCAGCTGCGACCAAACGTTTTGTTCCGGCCAGCGGCATCTGCGCCCCCCCCCCCACAACCATCAGCAGAACCTGTAAAAGCCAAGCTCGTCCATCGGATCTGCCGCTGGGGTAAGAACACCTGGTGGTTAGTGGCATGGGCAGGTGATGAGGAGAGTGGATGAAGGAGACAGAGGTAAAAACACACACACTGGCTGCAGGACGGTGACATGCCGCGCTCTCAGAGTGGGAGCTCGTGTCTTAGTCAAACTCAGAATCCGGCATGTCGGCAAAAGGCTTCGGAGAAAGGTGGAGGTGGAAGGTCGATCGGATTAAAAAAATGCTTACCTCCGAGCACGCAGGAGGCCAGATCTCGGCTCAAATTCAGACTGAACACTTACCTTCTGTGAGACTATACATCCCAGCCCCTTGTTGACTTTTACCTCGAGGGGGGGTTGTGATAAGCAGTGCTCTGGAAGCAAACATCCATTAACATTCAGCCCGCTCCCACTGGTGGTGAAGGGGAGGTGATGGAGGTATAAGTGAGGGAGTGGAGGAGACTGGGGGGGAGGGTAACCGTGTTCCCCTGGACCGGAGGGTTTCAGGCATCTCTGTGGTGCGCGAGTGACATCCTAACCTGGAAGAACTGGCCTGGTATTTGGAAGCTGTCTCAGAGAGAAATAGATCAGGCCGAAACAGTGCTGAAGCAAAAGAGGGGGTGGGGGGGGGTCCTGAGGCCAGCCCTACCTGTTTCAAGGGCCAGAGTTCTGCTCACCACAGGTGGGCTGAAGGGGCCTGGGCCTGCCTTGTTGTGGGCTCTGAGCTGCACCATGTAGATTGTACTGTGATTCAAGCCCAGGAGGGTGTAGCTGGACTCGCTTGCTGGTATCGTGACCAGCCACGGGAGGGCTGAGAGCGGGGGCGTGGCTGAGGGGCCAGGTTCTCCCGACGGTTTGGGGACTGCCACCTCTCTGTAAGCCACTGTGTACTCGGTGATGACGTCGTAACACTCCTCTGGGCTGGGGGGCACCCAGGAGAGCTGGAGGGAGCAACAAGTGGCGTTCACGTAGTCTGATATTTTGGGGTATCCCAGCGGTGGGACCAGGGGAACCGTTATTTCCTGCTTCGCTACGTCTCCGTAGCCAGCTCGGCTCTTCGCGGAGAGGACAAAGACGTAGGAAGACCCAGGGGAGAGGTTTCTGACAGTGAAGTTCTTCTCTCGGTTTGTGAAATCCACTGCGGTGCTGAAGGATGCGTTCTTCAGGCCAAACTGTAGGCGGTAGCCCTGGATTTCCAACGGGGCCCTCTGGCTACCAGCTCCTGAGTCAGAGCACTCCAGCGGTGGAGCCCAACGCACCACCACCGACGGGCCCGATCCCGGACGCACCCACAGGGAGGGCGGACCGGGCACTGCAAAAGGGCGTAGGCAGCCTGGAATCAATATCTGTATGCATGTGTGCAAACATATATCACGGAAATCTACAAGAATTAGAATTGATTCCGAGCTGTATTTACTGCTGCTCAGCGGTGCAGCTTACTGTCAGATCAATTCTACCACATCGAACGCTACCCTTGGCTTCTGCTCACCAATCCCCAGGGTCTGCACCAGCTTGGACCTGCTGTGTGCGCCGTCCCCTTTGGTGGTGTACGCAGCCACTGACACCGAGTACGTGGTCTCTGGTTTCAGGCCGCCGATAATCAGCTCCTATGGAGGAAACGCATCACCGTTAAATGCGACAAACTCGCCGGTTTTGACGATAAACAGGCCTCTTGCGTTACATAACATCACGACGCCGATGCGGATTTTCCTAAGTTTGTGTGTGACGGATGTGTTTTGCTGAATTTATAAGCGAGGCGCTCATTTCTAATGAGGAGGGGACAGGTAGTCTGCACTCACATACTGAGTTGAATCATCCTCCTCCATCTTCTCCCACGGTTGCAGCGCACCCCACAGGCAGCCGAGACGGATGAGAGAGTCAGAGGACAAAAGGACGGACAGGGAAGATATTTAATGGCGAAATAAATGACCGCCGTTTAATTATTTATATCTGTGGCCGTGACGTCACCTGCGACTCATCTAGTAGCAGGTCTTTGATGCGGGGGAGGTTTCGCGATTCGCCGCTCTCCGCCCGCCCGAAGTGGACTTGGTAGCCGCGGATCTGGCCTTGCCGTAACCGCGGCAACACTGGGCGCCAGGTGACCCGGAGCGCCGAGGAGTTGAGCGGCTGGACGTCCACCTGACGGGGCGCGGCGCCGGGAACTGGGCAGACACGGAATTCGTTGGGTGTCTCTCACTAAAGATTATTAGAGGATGATGGGGCGTCTCGGTCTCACCGTCCTCGTCGGTCCTGCAGAGGACGCCGGGGCTGCTGGGGCCAGTCCCTTCCACGGTGAAGGCGGCCAGGGTGATATTGTACCAGCTCCATTTCTCCAGCCCCTCCAGCACTGTTTGCCCCCGCTCTGCTGGGATCCGCTGCCCGCTCGTGTTATGGCCCTGACCTCCTCCTCCTGCCCCAGAAACTCTCTGGTATTTCAGCTCATAACCTGCCAACTCGCCATTCCAGCCGTCCATTAGAGGCGGCCGCCAACCTACTCTGAGCGAGGTGGAGCCGGCGCTCTCGCAGGACACACCCTCGGGGGCAGCTGAGGGCTCTGATTGGACAACGGGCAAGAAGGGCGATCGGCAAAGAGTTCAGGACAGAGGGCAGAAAAACAAGAAGAGGGGCGCACAAGCAAGAGGACAGGCGACGAGAATGAAAAGGAAACAATCGTAAGGTAAGAGGAAATGAAAGAAAAAAATCAGGAGGGAGATCAGGGAGCGACCGCAGAACGTAAAAGCATAATGTAAAACTCAGGGCCTAATGAAATAAACCGGAGACAGGAGTATCGATCCTGAGTGGACAACTTAATTAGACCGATGGAGAATGTGAATCTGATACCTCGTGATTGTATCACATCCTCTGACTGAGGCAAGTGGCTCCGCGTGATCCACATTTATGAATGAGAAGCATAAATATTCTACGGAAAGGAGGGACGCACGGCTAATGTAAACATTTCATGCAGGCGGGCCGTGTGGTGACATAATCCTCGAGTCTTCGGGATTATAGAGCGGTCTGGGACTTTCCTACCCCCTCGCCGGGAGAAGTTTTGGGGCTTTGCGGAGGAAAGAAAGAGATCTCACAAGGCATGGAGGATTTAGACGACTGTGTTAAAAGGCAGGGAGGAAGGCACTCAGGCATGAAAAGTCACCCGAAAAAACGATGGATTTACGATATTTACTGCAAGAAAAATAAGAATTATAGCTAAATCTTCATTAGGACAAACTCATCAACTGTAGTGCTCAAACTACAGCCTATAAAAAGAACACAAATGAAGCATCGGGCTAAAAGCGGCTTAGCTGTATTAGCGGGAGCGTAGCATTGGTAGCTGACAGGTTCAAGTATCTATTCACTCAGCCGTACAGCCACTTCTGTTGGCCTCAGGGGACAATCTAGATGTGCACCAAAGCTTGGCGATAACAAAGAACACATAACCTCCCTGGGAAATGAATTCTGCTGCATGAAATAGGCTGCTTATCAGGCACCTTCTCTTTCTCCAGCCCCCCTCCTCCGTTGTACCCCCTTGTTCTGTCTTTCTTTAAGAAGAGCAAGGAGATAAAGTGAAAGAAGACCACCTAAATATGCTATATAGGGTTTTTTTTCACTGAATGATAAATACTTACCCTCCGAGGGGTACGGTACCGCTCTGAAGGACCAGTCCGGGGCTTTTGTCCAAAATAACCTTACTAATTGTTTTCTTTGTGCCATTTTCTCTTTTACTGAGTCATCCATTTAATGACTCAAAGGAGAAAATGAAACAAGGAAAACCATCCAAGGCTGATCACCACTTACCTGTCAACACAGCGGGCCGACCCTCAGTGCCTCTAATCACTGGCTGTTAACCGATAAGTAGCATAAATGCCCCCCTCAAAGAGATTAAACACTCATTGAGTAGAGAGAGCGGAGGAATGGTGGAGAAAAGGAAGAGCGAAAGTGTTAATCTGTGCGCCGTCTCCATCCGTCAGGTCTGCTGAGGCTGTGTGAGGAAGCCAGAGGCTGAAGGCAGGAGGAAAGGCACGGTCAGGATGGATGAGAGGGGGAAGAGTTGATAAAGGAGACAGATGGAGCGATGCAAAGATGGTTCAAACGCTGCAGCCGCTCGGGAGGCTGGGAAAGCCGTGCTCCGAGCTGCAGGAGGTGCACGGTGTCTGCATGGGTAAAAGGCTTAACGAGGTAAAGGCCGTTAGCAGCGGTTTTGGACATACTGGCTTGTGACGTGCTCTGCACCAGCTCGTTGGTGAACGCTCCGATGCCTTTGTTGGAGATGGCGGCCAGGGAGAAGGAGTACTCCGTGTTTGGTTTCAGACCCTCCACTGTGTAAGAATTCCTGGGTCCGAAGGTCAGTTTCTCCTGCGAGACAGAAGAATCCGAGTGAAGTGGACGGGGGTGACAGTTAGAGAGAGAGGTGAGGGAAAAGTAGTCATTAAAGGAGGACTGGGAGAGATGAGGAGGTGGGGACTGTCTTTTCAACTTGTCCCCTCAACCCGTCTCTTTCTTGTATAAAGGCTGCCCAGCAGACAGAGTTATTAATAAAGAATGAGAGGTCCTTACCAGACCGCCAAACCTGACAGGTTTGTAGAGGAGTTCATAGTTGACGATGCCTTCTTTGGTGTAAGCGGGCTCCCAGGTCAGCTCTATGCTCGTATCTGTCACCCTGCCAACTTTAAATTTGCCAGGTTGACCCGGGACTGAAAGGGAAGAGGACAGAACAATGAGCATGTTTGACCTCGGGTTAACAAGGACAGTGAGGATTTTAGATGCAGGGATATTTTCAGAGGCCTCTCCTCCACTTCTGGACGCTCGTAGCGCACCCCCGAAACCGTGGGCGATGATGCAGGCACGAGCGGCGTGATCCTACATTTACGGAGGTCTGAGTGGCGCCACGAGATTTTCAGGGTGCGTCAAAATAACTGAAAAAAACGACGGTTTATTTACAGCAGGTAATGCTAAATATGCAAATGCTAGAGTCGCTAGCTAGTCGTAGCCTCCTCCGATTCGCATTTTCAGCTTATAGTCGTGACGCCGATCAATAATACATTTGCTCTGCTCCACCTAAAAGTACAGGCGGTGACCCGTAAATCTCCGCAGCTCCATTCCCTGCGTGCTCCCGGGAATGATGGACTTTTTAAGGACATCAAAAGGCGTAGCGGTGGCTTAAGCTATGCAAGAATTTAAACCAGTAATACCATCAGAGTAATCATCTTTCAGTCCTATCGCATAAAACCTGCGACAGCAGCTGTCACCATCACACGAGCGGTGCCAAAGTGCACGGGGCATTTCTGGCGGGCTAATCCCTGTTTCCTCTTCGCAAGTGTGCGCGCTTCTGTCCCAGCAGGTGGAATTCTTTCAGCTGAAATGAGTCACACTTCTGAGTCTGCGCAGGCTTATTCACGGAGCATTCCGCCACCGGATCGCCTCAAAAACTTTGCGCAAGTTCCTCAACTAAGCCGCTTAACAGGTCCCCCCCCCCACACAAACAAATAATGAGTCATTTGTGCAAGCTCACACCCAAAAACCTGGACTGAGGACGGCCGCTAAGGCTCGCGAGACCCACTGACCTCCGGGCATGACCTTAACGTGGACGGGGTCCGAGAAGGGTCCGTCCCCCACGGAGGTGAAGGCCAGGACCTGGATGGTGTAGGTTTCTGAGGTCACCAGGTTCTGAATGGTGGTGATGACGCTGTCCTGGACGTTGTGGATCTGCCACTCGTTCATGGGCCGGGAGGGGTCCATGGTGTAGTACACGCGGTAACCTTTCACCTAAAATAAAAACGGGCTTCAGCTCACAGAACACACGACGACAGCATCACTAAGGTCTTTACTGGGGTCCAGCTGGGCCCGTGGATTTGCTGGTCCTGTTTTCATGTGCGGGGCCACGATTAACCTTGTTTAACAGATGTCCTACAAAGGTTGTCTAAACCAGGACCAATACGGGCCGCCCGGGTCCGCATATACTTTTTTTTTTCCTGCTGTGTTTGATTGTGGGCAGTTCAGGGTTTAATCCTGCTGCCATGCCACTGCATTAACCCCCCCCCCCCCTCTGCTTATTACTCTTCAAACTCCGTAATCCCCACATGAGCACGATTCTGCCCTCCGCTTTCATAAACCGACGGTCCGGATGGAAACGGGCCCCGGGGAGGGCGCGCTGAACTTATTAGGGACCATCAAATCGCCTCTTCTTTCTTTGGAGAGCGGGGAAGCTAGCGAGGGAATTACAGGAGGGAAAGCTCTACTGAGCATTGGGGGGGAGGGGGACGAACCGCTTCCTCGTCCCACCTGTCCGTTTGGCTCTTCTGGCTCCTCCCACCGGACCATCACCGTGTTCTGGGAGATGATGTGGGCCTGCACGTTTCTGGGCGGGCTGGCCGGGGCCTGCTCTCCCGTGCGGGCCTCCACGCGTGCCGACGGGGGCCCCTGGCCGATGCTGTTGAAGGCCGACACCCTGATCTCGTACTCGGTGTTGGGATACAGGCCGCCGATGCTGTAGCGGGTGGTGGTGATGCTGTCCACCGTCTCGTATTTGCTGTCCGGCCCTTTGGCCCGGTACTGGATGATGTAATACGACACCGGGTCGGGATTACCGGAGTCCCAGGTGATGGTCACGCTGGTGGCGGTGGTCTCCGTGACGATGGGTGTTCCCGGGGGCTTCGGCAGGGCTGGAGGTCAGAAGGTGACGCGTCATTATCAAAGCGGTGGTTCAGGTCTGCCGGCAACTTGAGGCGTTTCTTACTTTTCACTAGGACCTGCGCCACGGCCTCGATGACCCCCAGGCTGCTCATGGCCACGCAGGTGTAGTTGGCGGACTCCCGCACGCCGTTGAGCTCCAGCACGTTGCGCCCGATCGGCATTTCGTCCTCGGGGGTGAGGTCCTCGGGCCCCAGCATCCACTTGACGTAGGGCATGGGCGAGCCCACCGCCACGCAGGTGATGTTGACGCTCCCGCCCGGCATGATCTCGTGGTTGGAGGGGAGGATGGAAAAACGCGGGGACACGCGGCGCACTGGGAAAGGAGGAGAGCCGGGGCAGACAGGGGGGAGGGGGGGTTTGGGGGGAGGGAGGGTGAAAGGGTTAGGGAGCATCAGAGAGAGGAGGAACAAGGCAGAAAAGCAAGGTGGAGAGCGAGAGAGAAAGCGAGGGCGGGAAGGATACAAAGAAAGAAGAGAGAAAGAGGTAACAGGGAGGGGAAGAATGAACTTCAGGGTCTCTTTTTACAGAAAATTACAGAGGGATAATTCACGTTTAGTCCCAATTCACTTTATGGCACTGATGATTCCAACAGAAAGACACAAATCTCGTGTTGAGCTCAACAAATCAGAGGGAGCCGCCGACTCAAAGGAAGGCGGCGGACTCTTGAGGCTGGCATCCACCAGGACATGACACCTCGAGTCAGTTTCTCTCTGCGCTGACCAGCGACCGCTTTTAGAACCTCGACTCTGCCGAGGCCAAGTTCCCGCCTCTGCGTTAGCCGGGCTCTATTTAGCCGGCGTGCGTCTGGGGGGGGGGGGAGCCCTGCCAGGTACTCGTTCCCCCCCGGGAGAAGGACGAGCAAACTGGCGAGTTCAACTCAATCCTGCGTCTGTCAGCGGGGCCGGAGAAACTGAGCTCGTGGGTTCCCTGCATGCCTGGGCCGCTCAAGAGGGATAAAATGGTGGAGCAACACAAAGAAGAGAACGGAGAACCGAGAGGGAGAGCAGACAGACGGAGGGACAGAGAGAGAGAGGGAGGGAGAGAGAGAGAGACAGAGAGAGAGGGAGACAGAGAGAGAGAGGAGGGAGACAGAGAGAGAGAGGGAGACAGACAGACAGAGGGACAGAGAGAGAGAGAGAGAGAGAGAGGGAGAGAGAGGGAGGGAGACAGAGAGAGAGGGAGACAGAGAGAGAGAGGGAGACAGAGAGAGAGAGAGACAGAGAGAGACAGAGAGAGAGAGAGAGGAGAGAGAGAGAGGGAGAGAGAGAGGGAGAGAGAGAGAGAGAGAGAGAGAGGAGAGAGAGAGGGAGACAGAGAGAGAGAAAGAGGGAGACAGAGAGAGAGAGGGAGACAGAGAGAGAGAGGGAGAGGCAGCTCTGCTTCTCTTCCACACGATGACAGGCAATGTAGCAAAGGACAGCCACATTGTACAACAGGATACTGTACAATACACAGAATTCAGAGGTGATACAGTGTGTAGTCAAATGGAGATGTGGACGGAAGTGATCGGGTGGTGGGGGGGGGGGGTGGACCCGACTACAGAGTGATCATCGGACACATTCATCGAGGGACACCAAGACAGCATGAGAGAGGCAAGAACGGGTGCGAGCAGAAAGAGAGCGTGTGAGGTCGTATGTGCATGTTTATAAGTTAATAAACTTATGTACATGTGTCTGTCGCTCCTACACACCAGGGTGAGGCAGGAGGCGGAGGAGGAGGAGGGGCAAAAAAGAGGGGGGGGGGGGGAGCGGGGGCAGGAGAGCAGAGATAAAGAGAAGATTAGAAGAGGGTTGGGGGGGGGCAAGGTGGGGGGTGGGAGAAGAGAGGAGCGAGGAAGAAGAAAACACACGGATCTATTTAAAACACGGCTGTATACCAGAGTCAGGCCCCTTCAGAGACGTTAGGGGCTCCCAAAAGAGCAAGAGAAGAAGAAGAAGAAGAGGAAGAGGAGGAGGACACCCCAGGGGGAGGGGACAGGAAACAGAGAGAGAGACAGAGAGAGACAGAGAGAGAGAGACATTTCTTCATGGAGAATGAGAGGGGAGGAAGACAGAGAGCAAAAACATTGTTGAAAACCAAAAAAAACATGTTCAGTTCATAAAGACTAATGGTGACAGAAAAAAGGACATTAAAACAGGTTCACTGGAACACAAGAAGTCCTAGATGGATCTCACAGCACCTCAAAGGAACAAAGAAAGAAGGGAGGGAGGGAGGGAATGAGTGAATCTGCTGCAACCTCCGCTCCTTAATGTTACATCATTACTGGGGATCTTCCTGGATCACATCCCCCCCTACTAAAGGAATCTAGAGACAGTTGATACAAGTTAACAGGTTTAGCATTTAAAAAAGATATGTTGCCATGGCGTCACCAGAAGAACACACACAAGCGTCAAACGTGGAACACACAAGACACATTTAGATACACGCTGCTGAAGACACCACACACACACATGTACACACACACACACATGGAGAAAAGGACATCTGTTAGAAGGCAGCCCATCAGTCAGGCGTGCCGCAGACATGCGTGTCGGCTCCGTGCACATGCAGGCTGAGGATGAGGAGCAGCGGCGCGGGGACGGAGGAGCTTCACAATAAAGCGAGCTCATAACGGCGGCTAATCCCGCGTGTGGTCGCGCAGCTTCTGGCTTAAAGGTAATGGCGCCAGAGTCCCCTTCATTTTCTTGGCGAGAGCTCGGGGTTTTATTAGCGGGAGCTGTCATTAGCCGCGACCTCTGCAGGGCGCCCGGCGTCCGCGGGCCCGGCCAGACCTTGGCTCAGCCGCGAGGATTACCGCCGGATCCACCAGCCGCTCGCTACCGACGCCGAGCTGACATTTACGCCGCGCCGGCCCGACCGTCTCAAGGACGCGGCTTCATTAAACGCCGGAGTGAGGGGGGATCATTAATAGCCCCCAACAGCTCAGAGAATTGAAATGATTAATTTCAAATGTCACTCAGTTCCGCCGAACCCGAGTGTTTGTCGATGATAGCGGCAGCATGACGCGGCAGATTTGATATACATTTGGAACTTTATTGGTGATATTTGAGGCTCTTGCTGAGATTATGCTAAGAGCAGCGGCTGCGGGTTCACGCGTTGAAACTGTAGAAAAGTCAAGAAAGAATCGCCACTTCGCTAAAATTCAAGGTAGCGCTAGCTAGCATCCCTGGCTAAAAGCTGTTCTGAAATGCCTAAATGATCATTTAGCACCAATTATACCTGTTAAACAGCTGCAGAGAGGTAAAAATATGGTGTTTCTAGATTAAATATGGATCCAGATGAGTTGACAGCATGTTAGCGTGTGATCAGGCATGCACCATTCCCACCCAGTGCAACGTGGGGGGGGGGGGAGAACACGTGGGACACAAATGCAGCGCGCGGCGCGACAAGGCGACACTTCAGAACTTGACATCAAGCACGTCGGTCAGCGCCAGCACACACCGGGCGCCATGCTCCCGCCTCAGTCTGCACGCATGCAAGCGGCGCTCCTTCCTCCGCCTCTCCGGCTCCTCCCATGCAAACACCACCTCCATTTGATCTCGCAATTCCCGGGTCTCCATGACAACAAGATCATACCATGCAGAAATCATCGATCGGGGAGGCAACACCAAGGGTTCTGCACACAAGGCCTCACGATGCAGCGAAGGCAGACCGCGTCATCACCGCAGCAGCTTTAGAAATATTAGCTCTCTTTGGGTTTTTTTTTTTGGGGGGGGGGAGTTCATGTCAAATTGTCCTTAGAAAGTGTTGTTTTTTTCTTTGTTTCTCTCTGTTTCAACAAGGGAAGCTTTCTGAAACAAAGGAGTAACAAAAGAAAAGAAAGAGCGCACCAACCTTCTCGAAGCTCTGAGGGATGGAAGGGGGTTGATGCGGAACACAATGAGGTGGGGGGGGGAGAGAGAGAACGGGGAAACACAGAGAGAATAAAAACGGCCAGCGCAAAACCACCCGCGCGCGCACACACACACACACACGCACACACACACACACACACACACATGCCCGCGCTCACTCTTCTTGGAATACCCACTTGATATAAAATTCGATCTTTTTTCTTATTCTGATTGAAACGCATGATTGCGGTCTTTCAGCCGGCGCCCTTGGTTCCGATAGGTCGACACACGAATGGGGGGGGCTGAACGGCGGCGACACTTGTGGGGACCGGACGCGGCCCGTTTCGCTCCGGAGCCAATTGAATTTCATCTTTCGCGTCACGTACGTGCATCCTTTTGTGCACCGCTTCCCTCTTTTTTCTGCCTCTTGTACAGAAACCGCTTTAGCAGACGGATCAGCGATGTTTCCATGCAGTTAAACCAAGGTGAGCCCCCCCCCCCCTCAAAATTCATGTTCATCTTGAGTCTAATAGAGGGGCCTGCACCGAGATTTAAGGTGGAATTGTTAAGGGTGGTTGTGAGAGATACCAAACAACAGTCAACATGTACTTTGGACGATGGATGGGTTAGTAATACTCATATTAGAGCACATGTATATCAAAGAAATAGCTGATTTATGCTAACAGCAGCTAGGTCGACGTAGCATCCGTGACGGTGTCTCTGCGTGTGTGTTCTCGTGTTCCGTGTTCAGGTCCTACCTCGCACGTAGAGGTTGGCGGGGGAGGAGTAGCGCACGCCTTGAGAGTTGGTGGCCACGCACTCGTACTTTCCCTGGTCGGTCTCCTCGCTGTTCTCGATCTGCAGCGCTCCTGCAACACAGAAGGATGGGGTGGGGGGGGTGGGGGGGGTATGGAGATGTTAAGGTGACTCTGGTGTCTCCTCTTCTCTCCATTTGTCCCGGTCTCAGACAGCAGCCGCCGAGTCTCAAAGGCAGGCGCCTTTTTCCCTCCGCTTCCATTCAAATCCCCATTGAAAAGTTTGGAACTCTTCAAAGCGACTTTTGCTAAACTTAGCCGACACGTAAAGCGCCTCCTTGTTGTTGCACACCTCTTTACCAGCTCCGGTGGATCCTCTCTTAAGGCGGGGGGGCTGTTACAAAGGGAGACCGCGTCTCTGCTGGCAGTTAACTGACATCAGCAGCAACCGACGAGGCTTTTTACCTCCTCACCTCGTTTCCCGTCTCATCCTCCGCGGCGCCGCTGTGGTAAACATCCAAATCTAAATGTGCTATAATTACACACGCCGCTCATCAGATATTCCTTTATTTCACACCCCTCCTGTTCTACCTACATTTTCTGTTTTTATTTTTCGGGGCCTTTTCACATCAAGACGACTTTGATGCGAAAGCCCGCGATGGAGACGCAACATGGCGGCGTTCACCTTCAGCTGCAGGAGGAGACGGTTCAAAATGCACCGCGCGTGCTAACGGTGGCGAGCAAGCTAATTCTGCAGCCATTTGTTAGCTACAGAGAGACGGTGGGATGGAACATTAGTGTCATGGTATTGAGGGAGACGCTTCTGCGCTGTGATTTAAGGCCTCCTTTCGCTGCGCTTTCCCAGAAATTGGCTTTTTATTATTATCGACAGTATTCCGGAGGGAGGAGATGCAAACAGTGATGAACAAAATAAAGATCTTTATTTAACTCAGGTAAAGCTGTAATTTGAGGGAGAATTACACAATGGAAGGAGGTGAAACGGTGGCCGCTAATATCAGTCCTGAGGCCTTTCGTTTCCTGTTTGATCGCTAATATTCCCAAGATTTTGCCGGTTAAAGGCCGATTCCGCGCCGCTTCCGCGCTGCGCTGCTTTCCGCTGCTTCATACAGTCAGCTGGAGTTCGATACCAGCAAAACCAATTAGCTGATGGTGTGGCTCCATCTCTATTTAGTGTTCCGCCGTATTGATGGGAACACCAAACAAATCAAACCCTTGCATGTGTTCACATGCTCGGTCAATGAAGCTGCGTCTAATTGTGGCTCCGCGCACCTTTAGCGGCACCTTCGCCGTTCCAGATTAGCCGGGGGGGTGATTTGGGCTGACAGACAACTGGACGGATAAAGCAGAGGGTGAGGAAGGGAAAAAAAATCCATTACTGGCCTTGAAGTGGTTCAGAACCAGCAGAGCCCAGAACAAGCAGAGGCTAGCGTAGCTCATTCACTTCATTGCGCCAATTGTAGCATTTGAAACTGCGGCATAGCTAGGATACGATCCCTCGCTCTCATCTGAGCTATTAAAGCGATTTCAGTTGGACGTCGTCTTCACATGACAGACGGTTATTTTTGGAGTCATGTCCAAAAATCCTCCACCGGATGGATGATTACAAAATGGCGTCTGTTTTGCTAAATTTCCGCTGAAAAAGTTCGGGAAGGCGGCGCGAGCGCGGGAAAAGGTCGCAAAGTCGGTCTCCAAAGACGACAAACGGTCAGAAAGGAAGGCGACTTGTACGCTTTAATAGACTCTTCTTCTTCTTTGGTGTTAGAAACCGAGTCCCCACAAGCATATTAAAGCTCTAATTGGATCAATTGGACAAAAAGTTACTCAATACTCAGAAAAGCAGGTATTGATCATCGACCTCCTCAACACCCGTGAGGGTTAAAAAAAACCAACTGTAATTAAATCGTGATGTCAGCAAAGCGCAGAAGATTGAAACAACGCGTTTGCCACCAATCAGAGGGGGAAACTTCATCCGCTCGCCTCTGCCCCCTCCATTAGGTCCATGAAAGCCCTCCTTATTCTCTGCCCCCCCCCCACAGGCCCTCGGCTTTGGAGATAAACAGGAGTAAATTCTATTCTCCATGAGCTGAGCATTCTCTCCAGGAGGTGGCGGAGCGAGAGGGAGACGGGCTGGAGGAGAGACGGAGGCAGACGAGTGCAAACAGGAGCCCGTCTGACAGCTGGACGCAGCTCATGTAGCGAAGCATCGGAAATCTCCTTTAACGCAAAACGTGTTGGCTGTTTATCGTATGGCTGCGAAAAACCAACAACAACTTCCCCTCATACATATGTATACGCGCAACTGGAGGGGGTAAATATAGAAAGTGACAGCGTGTGAGAGCCGTTTGAGATGGAACCTCTGAAAAAGGAGCCGCATCTGCTGCGCCTGGACGCGCCTGATCAGATGACAGAGGATATGCTAACCCAATAGCGGCGCCGCATTCACCTCGGACAGATCACCCGGCCCGGCGACCTCCCGCAAGGTGGAACATTAACTCCAAACTGGCGGCAGATCGCGGAAACCCATTAAACTAATGGGTTTATGGGACGGAGCACAATTTCTCGCTAATGAGCCACAGTTAGCCGCCGCCTTTGACCGATTTAGCGAAGAAGACGCAAGATGAGATGACGGGAGGAAAAGAAATTTGTTAGAGAACCGAGAAATCGCCGCTGTTCTCGATCTCGGCGGCGTGACAAGTGCCAGTCGCAGCCACTTTGACGCCACGTTTGCTCGTCTAAATAATAACGCTAAACCGAGAGCGTTAGCATTAGCATCTGAGTATCGGTGGTCAACCTCAGCGTCTGTCAGACCAGAGGCGCCTGAGCTCTGGTAAACGAGCCACACGCCATCACCTCCGGCTAGCCGGTGGTGCTTGTCCATAAACTCTGCAGCAGCAGATGGCGGCGAGGTAAAAAAACCATAGCTGGCGCAGCAGAAGAAGATCTCCTGAGCTGTTTATCTCTATAGGCCGCCATATGTTTCCACAGGAAGAGGGCGGTGTGAGCGGTGGCGTTGGTGACCCGCCGGAGGAGGAAACCACAGATGATGTGCGGGAACCTTGTGGGTTCTGGGGCAGCTGAAAGTCATCTCTTGTGGGATTTGGGCGCATTCGGCGTCATTTCTCATCCTGATCGGCGCCGCCCGAGAAGAAAACCACTTCAAGGACCCCACAGAGCGAGGGAGAGAAAGGGAGACAATGCCGGCGGCCAAAAATGAAAAGGCCCCTCGCTGTGTTCCAAGGAGAGCTGGCGGGCGTCCACGGAATCAGAGGCGTTGCTTGGAAGGCGTCTCCGGCAAACGGGCCTTAAAGGGAATGTTTCATCCTTTCCAAAGCTTGGCGTTCTTTAGTGCCGACCTCAGGTCTAATTGATTTCCTCCGAGTCATTTCACTGAGGCGTTCGGTTCATTATGCCGTGCGTTTTGAGATGCTTTTGGCTAGCTGAGGCCCTGTTAAAGCCCGCGGTGCTCGGCCATTTATCTTGTTAGCGGCACATTGATGGGATCTGCCGGCCAACGGCGTGCGCTGCTACATCAGCAGCGTGAGCGAGCGGCGTGCGGAGGAGGGTTTAAAAGCAGCTAATCGCCACATAGAGCAGGGGTCGGCAACCCAAAATGTTGGAAGAGCCATATTGGACCAAAAAAAACAAGAAATAAATCTGTCTGGAGCCGCAAAAAATTAAAAGCCTTATATAGGGTTTATAATAAAGGCAACACATGCTGTATATTAGCTCTATTAGCATACTTTCCAAATGATGAGTAGGCTACAAATACATAATGCACCACATGGCCACTTTAAGTTTAACTTCCATTATAATGAGATGCTGAAATTAAATATTTATATATGTGTATATATATATTACACATTTATACAGCATTGGAAAACTTTAAGAAGGATTGTCACGTTATTAAAACAATTTCCTTTTCATATTTTTAATAAGCTCCAGGGAGCCACTAGGGCGGCGCTAAAGAGGCTCCAGAGCGGCAGGTTGCCGAGCCCTGACATAGAGGGAGGCTCCTCAAACACTTCCAATCAGTCCCTTTAAAAAGAAAGCCAGAGGAAATGATGGATTCAGGGTAACAATAACAATAACGGTGATTCAGCGCTTGATTACATTCTGGGATCGTAACAGCCCGCTTTCCAAACGGTCCTTCATCTGGAGAGTTCTCGAAAGCGGGACCAAAAAGTGCGAATCGGCTGCACCACGAGAGCAGAACCTCAGTGTTTACGTCTCTTTTCCTGCTAGTTAGGCTAATAGCTTCCCTTCTAGGTTGCATCTTCCCCTCCGAGACGTTAGCTGCTCGTGCATCATGAAGCCATCAAACTGCATCTGCAGCCCTTTCATGTCGAGGGCGCCGCTGATCAGCGCGGGATATCGGCTGACAGTGTGGCTGGCGGGACCCCGGGGGGTGGGGGTGGGTGGGGGGGGGGGAAGGATGAAGCAACAACAAAATGGTTTCGCCTCACCATCACTTTCGTCCCCCCCAGGACCGCCGAGCGAGACGCCGCAGCAGCGATCCAGAGGAGCCAAAACAAAGCTGAGCAAACCGTCTTCGAGGCGATACGCGGCGCCCCTTGATCTGCCGGCGCCGGCGTGCGCGCGCCGACGCCATCAAAGCGCATCCCTCCGTCTCCTGCACAGTGATTTTCAGCTCCCGTTTTAAAGCGCCAGATGGATTAAAAGATGAAAGGAGCGTCAATTAAATGTAGGATATAAAGGAATTCCCGACCCAGAGTTTATCTATCGATTACCCCCCCCCAAAAAAACCCCAAAGAAATCCGTTTAACAATTGCGATTTTGGGTCAGGAGTCATTCACTAGATTACTGACCTTTTAACCTTTTAATCTTCTTTGTCCTGTTGACCTCTGTCAACCTTCGTGTGCTAAAAGTGGCCGCTTTTTCTAATCTATTCTCCCAAATGTTAATAAAAACGCCCCCCCTCCTCCCCCCTGACTTAAGAACAGGACAATTATGCTTTAATGAAATTGGCGTTAAAAGGGTCCCACCCCCCCAAAGGATGCAGCTAAACTCTGAGTGGATCGTGTAATCCCTCAAACCCAATTAAAAAAAGTGATAATCGCCCAAATTTGGAGCGTGAGGGATTTAACCTGATAGCGAGGGTGGATAAATGGAATAGAACCTCACCCGAGCGGAGCTGCTTGATGCGGCCCTGGCTGGCGCCGGGCTCCACGGGCAGGAAGTCTTTGAACCAGGAGATCTCGGGGTCGGGGATGCCGCTGGCGGCGCAGAGCATGGTGGCCGTTCTGGAGCGCTCCACCACCTTCAGCTGGGGGCCCATGTCGATGCTGGGGAAGCCGAAGGGCAGCAGGTCCTCTGGAACC